>NC_138177.1:132788890-133022927 GCF_964165515.1 Mesoplodon bidens | reverse complement strand
TTAAGAAATATTAAGATGAAAAAATAGGTTAAAGATAAAATCTTTACCCTTAAAAAGCTTGCAATATTGATAGGGACACAAGTATACAGACACAACACAAATAAACAAATATATTTAACATTATTCTCACCTTTATTACAAGAAAAACATCTTGGGAAGGATAAGTGATAGAAAAAATAGCTGATCGTGCCAGGGTGGTAATGGCAGCAGGTGGTACATGTGGACGTAATAATCCTTTCATCTGCTCAGAATTAAGGTCAAAATAAAAGTTTTCTGAAATCTAAAAAACATATTCATATATTAAATTTAAAACCTGTGTATTTTATAAAAACTCACAAAAATCATACACAGTCTTAAAATATTACAGATATTAGACGATTATACTAACATACAGTTTACCATATATTTCACTGACTGATCTTTACATGTCTAAATCAAAGCAAAAAAAATATAATGCAAAAAACATATTCTAAAGAACCATATCCCATGCTCTTTTAATTAGAAATTTAACTTCTAATAAAGTATACAAGGAAATTATTATTTAGATGAATTACCCCAAACTGAGTCTTTAAAACAATTACATGAATAACATCTAAGATTTGATTTAGCAAAGTACAAGTTGCTGGAATACAGTTCCACTATAGAAATCCATAATATGTTGACAGCAGAAGTCACTAAAGGCATTTTAAGTTTCTACTACACATTAGGCTTAGAATACTGAAATGCTGTATGAGACAGCCCTCTGAAAAACTCCTACGTGTAATAAAGATATAATGGCAAAACTAAGAGCACTACTTTAGACAAGAATATTTGAAATATATATAAATGATCTTTTAGCTACTGAGAATCTGAAAATTACATCAACAAAAATTCACTGTCACCATCATTGTAATCCTTTATACATCAGTTGCCTAAAATGGTTTTCTTGTATTTTTTCTATTTATTAAACTAAAAGAAAGTCTGCTACTTGCTTTTGGAACTCTTTCAATGAAATAAAAACTAGGTCAACTGAACTATTTTATAGTAAGAAAATACTTTATGTCTTAAATTTCTACTTTCTTCTTAAAAAATCTATGTTTAATAATATTCTCAAAAAGTCATTATTTATCTTATAAAACAACTTAAAAACAGGTTTCTGAACCTATGATTGTGACAAAAGACTAGGTTCAAATTATATAACCTTACCTTTTTCTTTTCCTTTACATCATATAAAGCCAAACTTGCAAAAATGGGTTCAATTTCAATCTCAAACCTTTAAGAAGGAAAAGGATGAAGCAGTTTAAAAATAAAGTACATAGTTCAAGAGAAATTCTCATTCCAAAAATAAATTCTCTCAATACCTTGTACTTCTCTACATCTGTGCTACACCATCTATACTGCCCCTCTTCCTGAAACACACTTCTCCATGTATATCTTTCACAGTCTAAATCAACCATTACTACATACTTCAAAATCTTAAGAAAAAACAAAGCCTGCCATGTAACAAATATAAAATCATCTCTAAGGAAAAAGATACTTTGTCTTTATATACCTCAAGCCAAGAACAGTGTCTGATAAATACTACAGATTTCAGTGAATGTTTTTTCAAGTTTTAAGACTAGTTATATAACTGAGGCAGTCATCTTCACCTAGCCAAAAATGCTCTAAAGCTCAGCTTCATAGGCAACATGAAATGTTTAGTAGAATTTAAAATGATGTTCAGAACAATACTTTTCAAAAGGACACAAACACAAGTATAAAATCTACCAGGATTCTGTTATACTGGTATTCAAAATATTATTCCAGAAAATAAAAGTTACATAGTAAACAAAATAAATACTCACTTGAGTGATAAACATTTTACAAGAAGTCTTTGACCAAAATGTTCTTTGGGCACCTCAGGAACACTAAGTCGTTCTATTGGTTCTTCCTACAAAATTGACAAGCAACACCAAAATGAACATGCTTACCATGTCAACCCTTTACAAGTTATTTTTTAAGAATTTATTTTATTAATCTACTACTTTTAGTCTTCACAAGTGAACACAGAAAATAATGGCCTATTTATCCTCAAACAGGAGTCATTAGATCGTAAGTGTGCTCAACTATATTTCATTTACAAAAAGCATAGCTACGTTTCAATTAAGTTTTATTCCCTACATTATCACAATGCTACATACAATTCATACTCCCAAAACATCTATCTTAATAATCATTTGCTTCTTTATATCCAAATTATCTATACCTCATCTGGTGATGGATGCAAAGCAAAGAGTTCCTTATGACGGTTTGCTTTCCTTTGGTCATCATTCTGACGGTCTATTTCTTCATTTGGAGTTCGATCAAGTAAATTGGGAAGCAAAGCATCAGGAAGTGAATTTTTCAAGTCAAAAATACTGCAGGCCCAGCTACCCCTTGGAGTATCATCTATTGACATTGAACGTCTTTTAAGATCATCCTGTCATGCAAAACATTAAATATATTAATCAATGAATGAAAAAAGTATTTTAAAATAATTTCTTATAGTCATTTAAAAATACAAGTATTACTTGCTCATCCTGGTAGTTGTTGCCATCTGGAGCTTCATCGGATTCAAAGACCTGTTTTGGCAAACCTTTTTGCCTTTCTTTCTGTTTATCTAACGTATTAGGATTAAATCCTGTTCCCAGTTTATGATATCTATTCAAAATAAAATAATTAAGGAAATATCAATTTTTGAAAATTTTTCACTTTTTCATCATCATTATGTAATAAGCCAACTGTTCTCTGCATTATTTCTTTACATAATAAGCACATATTCTGGCAGTTTTGAGTGTATTAAACATTTAACCAGAGGTTTAAGAAAACTTCCATCCAGAGTTCCTTTAATCCAACTAGAGAGCATTTATGAGTTTCCAGAGGTAAATCATATTGTCCTTCCTTTTCATGACAATCATGTGGATATAATTTAAGTTGTACTTTGAATTCAGAGAATTGGTCAGTAAAAGGAAAGGATGGGAAGCCAGGTTAAAGAATAAAATAAGAGAGCAGAAAACATATCCTGCATTCATAACAATGTAAATTTTTAAAAGGCAAAACATATATAAAGCACTGAAACTTAAGGTTCCAAATAGCCAAAAAAATTTTGCTATATCTCATTATGTATAAAAAATCTTAAACAACCTAAAGCTTCAGGCTTCTAAAATGAAAAAATAGGGACTTCCCTGGTGGCGCAGTGGTTAGGAATCCACCCGCCAATGCAGGGGACATGGGTTCGATCCCTGGTCCAGGAAGATCCCACATGCCGCGGAGCAACTAAGACCATGCGCCTAGAGCCAGTGCACCGCAACGAGAGAAGCCACGGCAATGAGAAGCCCACGCACCACAACAAAGAGTAGACCCCACTCGCCACAACTAGAGAAACCCCGCGCACAGCAATGAAGACAGAACGCAGTCAAAAAAAAAAAAAAAAAAAAGAGCTTGTAAAATGAAAGAATAGCAAGATCTACGCCACTGTATACATATATTCTTAATTAACATATATTGTTGTATAATATATATATTAGGCTAAGAACAACTCTTAAACTAATGTATACTTCTTTCCTAACAACCCAATGTCCAAGAATATTAGAGACACTATGATCAAAGAGCAACTACTGTGTCACACCTCATATAGTCAAAATGGGGGAAATTTTAACTGGAGCATAAACAATTATAATTACCAGAGGATGATATGGTTCTATCAGTCTACTTATGACACAGTAAAGAATCATACTTAATATGAATTATTCACATGTCTTGCTGCGAAAGGTACTGAAATAGCAGCTACATGATGCTCACATCATAGCATAATCACAAAATAAAAGAAAGCATTTTTCTCTGGAATAACTAAAATAAAGATATGCAATATAGTAACATGAAAGATATTACTCAGAAGCAGATATTTTAATCTTTCATGAAATGTTTAAAGTGCCTTAATTTGTGTAAAAATGCCTGTAAAGTGACAAAGTTTGAATTCAAACACAGGTCTGTTTAACTCTTTACACAATGTTGACTAAAGACAAACAGACAAAACTTTGCAGCCAAAAACCATTACCAGATATTTTTGAAAGATACTAAACTGTTTTCTAGTCTTTGCACCTTTTTTCCTCAAGGGAAACATTTGTATTTTCCTTAAAGGACAGAATACACTGTTGCTTTTCTATATGAAAAAGGGATTTTTTTAAATAACATTTTATTATTACAGAACCAATCCATGCTCATTGTTGAAAATTTTAAAATACAGACTTGTAAAAATAAAATCATTATATTTCTACTACTCAGAGTATCAGTGTTGAACTTATAGTATTTAACTAACGGGATCTTTTCCTGGGTGTATGTGTAATCATAAGTATATACATATACGTAAGTATATACATACTTATAGTTTTTGTATTTTTTAATAAAAATGAGATAATGTGAAAAAAAGTGCCTTAATTGAGAAACTAGATATCTAAGCTACTCTAATAAACCAGAATACTGTTTCATTCTTCCTCCTTTATGTCCTAAAAAACTGATAGTATGAAATTCAAGAGAGCTGAGAAGAATGACATGATTCATGACCAATACTCTTTTCTATATTATCATTCTGTTCCTGTAGTCAGTTGCTATGATAAGGCTCTACAAGATTACCCATCCAACACCACCATTTCTACGACTCTGTATCTTGGCATTCTCTCCCTCACTTATTCTGTTCCAGCCACACTGACCTCTCTGCTATTCCTTGAACATTCCCATCATGCTTCCAATATGGAGCCTTTGCATGTACTGCTCTTGCCTCTGTCTAATACACTCTTCCCCCAGATATCCAGAGGGCTTACTCCTTAACTTCCTTCGCGTCTTCGCTCAAATTCATCTTATCAGAAAGGCCTCTTCCGATTAGTTATTCAAAGTGGAATCACCTCTTCTTGGCTCTCCCTATCCCCCATCCTACTTTTTTTCTCTACAAGACTTCCCTCTATTCTCCCCAACTATTATATATTTATCTGTGTTTGTTTAATGTCTATTGCCCTCAACCCCAAGTAGAACATAAGCTCCATGAGGGCACGGAGTTAGTTTTGTTGACTGCTGTATCATCACTGCTTAGTATAGTGCCTGGCACATACTAGCCTCTCAGTAAGTATGTCTTGAATGAATAAAGTACTTTCTATCCTTTTACCCTTCTGTGCTGAATTACGGAAAAATTTTTTGGTCTCATCTTATAACTTACTATTCCACTTTTCAGTCACATCGGCTCTGCCATTAAACCCATCTGCTGAGTTTAAAAATTTTTTTTTCACTGAACAAAATTTTCACTTCCAAAGATAACCAGTTGATTTTTTATATGGTTACCATAATTTTTTCACATCTCTTCGAGGATATTAGTTACACGTATGGGTCTTAATGTGTGTTCTATTAACTATTTCCTAAATTGTAAGTTCTTTTATTTGTAGTTTGATAATTCTCTTTCAAGTGCACTGGTTTTAATCAAATGGTTGGCAATTCTAGGTTCTAATGCTCAGTTTTTAATTTGTAAGCCCATATCTGTCTGAAAATACTGTATCTGCTTAGCCAAGCACATATCCAGTGGCTGTGGAGAAGAGGCACCTCATGTTTTCAGGCAGAGTCTGCCAGTCTTCTGGGTATGAGGGCTCCTTCTTCTTCCAAGGTATGCCCACCCCAGGCACAACTGTATGAGCTCAAGCCCTTATATTTAGTGCTCTTAAAATAGGCAGATACCGGACTTCCCTGGTGGCACAGTGGTTAAGAATCTGCCTGCCAATGCAGGGGACACAAGTTCAAGCCCTGGTCCGGGAAGATCCCAAGTGCCGCGGAGCAACTATGCCCGTGCACCACAACTACTGAGCCTGCTCTCTAGAGCCCATGACCCACAACTACTGAGCCCGTGTGCTACAACTACTGAAGCCCACGTGCCTAGAGCCTGTGCTCCGCAACAAGAGAAGCCACCGCAATGAGAAGCCCGCACACCACAACGAAGAGTAGCCCCTGCTCACCGCAACTGGAGAAAGCCCAGGCGCAGCAACCAAGACCCAACACAGCCAGCCAATCAATCAATCAATCAATCAATCAATAGGCAAATACCTCTGCTCCCACTTCTATGCATAAGGAAGAGTGTAAGAGGTTTCAAAGTAACCAAATGTCCAACATTTACCCCAGGTCCCCCTTCCACTGCCTGTATTCACTGAGCCTAAAGCTCTACTGAACCTTTTGCATGTATCTTAGATTATTCTGTGCTATGGTTTTCTGTTGTGTTCCAATCATACCTTTTATATTTCAGGGATACTTTAAAACTTCTAGTCTACCAAAAGTACCCCTTTGTCTTCCATTTACTACTGAAGGTAATAAATAATACCTAGTATAACAGAAAAAAATACAAGCATTAGAATCTGATGCCCCTAGGTTCTAATCCTAGCTATCCCACTTTTTGGCTATGGGACCTCAAAGAAGTTACTTAAGAACTCTGAGCCTGAGCTACCTTGTCTGTTGGAACCTTAAATGAGATGAGTGTAAAGTATCCAATAAAATGCCCAGCATATAGCAAATAACCATAAATGTTAACTACTGTATCCTCTTGGCTTAAATCAAGGTCAGCAATCCCTTGATTAGAATTAAGTAGCAAGACGACTCCATGATTCTAAGGTTAATATATTTTACAACTAATCTATTTCTATTAAGATTTCTGATTACAGGTTTCCAACATACATGCATAAAGGTAAAGACTTTTGAGTTATCTGACAGAGGAACAGTCTTCTTCAGTAATCTCTAAAATCTGGCTATTGAAATACTTATCAAAACTGTAAGTTCATAAAAACAGCTCTTCTTCATAAAGGGTAGCAGACTGTATTTTTATTAGGTCACACTAAAACTAAAAAGCATGTCAGCAGTAACCCCAAGAGTGAAACACAGTGAAATAAGACAGTTGCCCATAACAGCAACAAAATAAGCAATGGATACATCACTGTTACTAGTACAATTTAGCACAGATAACTTCATTTCTCAAAACTGCAATGTCATAACAGAATTTTCCACTACTTCAGTAATTATACTTCCTTTAGAAAATAAAATAAGGCTAAGAAGATTCAGTATGAAGACCCTTCTTCATTATGCAAATTAGCAAAGGAAGAGTAATTTTATTTTATTTCCTAATCTGACTTGATACTTCAAATACCATCCGTTAGAAACATAAATGTTGTGGTAAAACAAAACATTATTTTTACAACTACTTACTTGATTGGATGTACAAGTCAAGGATCTGTAAATATTCAGTTAGTTAATAAAAGGCAGAGACCTTTCAAACAGCTTGATCTAGAAAACTAGCTATTAAATTTAACTTAACCAATTCAATAAATTGGATTCTTTTTGAGAAATACAAATTATTCATCAATATTTACCCACGATTTCCCAAAAGGATTAGACTACAAATCATTATTATATATTATTATTAGTTACTAATGATCTATGATAATATAGAAATACTATCCCCACAAACATATTATTTTA
The DNA here is from genome assembly GCF_964165515.1 of Mesoplodon bidens. Classification (NCBI taxonomy): domain Eukaryota; kingdom Metazoa; phylum Chordata; class Mammalia; order Artiodactyla; family Ziphiidae; genus Mesoplodon; species Mesoplodon bidens. Next base: position 133,015,430 of record NC_138177.1, on the reverse strand, counting down.
TAAGGAAAGTAAGAGAAAGTAATTGTGGAACTCCTAAGAAAAAAATATCTATATGCAAAGGTTCTTCTTTTACTTTCTCAGCTATTTTTTAAATGAATTTTCAGGTCTCATAATTAGTATTAATCTACCTTAATCCATTTGCAGATCCTACTCAGTATTTTTAAATGTCATAATGAATATATAACTTACTTTCTGATCACAATTGCCCAGTCTTCTGTATAACTTCTTATACAATCTCTAACATGTGGATCCATTTCACTATTTTAAAAAAGAAAATATATTTATAATTTAGACAGGAAAGCATTGATGTTTGTGAATTCTGCTGCTGCGCTCTTGTTCATATAATGGGAAACAACACTACCACAAGAAATAGAATCTAAATAAAATAATGGAAGGTAGCTTTTTTATAGTTACACTAAAACCAGAAATAGGTAAATGTCTCCTTACCTTTCTTCAGGTACAGCTGAAACAAGGGTTCTACAGTCCCTAGGACTATAAACCACTTCGATATCATCTGGAGGGAATTCAATCAAATCCCTTAAAAGCCCAGAATCCACAGCTAAGGGATGAGTAATGAGGTAATCTTCCAAATCCACTGGATCCACTGCTTCAGTAAGGGGCACCTTTATAAACAGGGATGGATGTGAGAGGTGGGTATAAAGGAAGAGGTGTACACAAGAATTTTAAAACTTAAATAGATTTATTATTTAAAAAAGCGTAATTTTTCCCTTGCTATTTCTAAAATGTCAACAGATATTCAGCCAGATGAACTAAAGAAACCACAAAGTGTTGGGTCATACTCTCTCTGATATTCTTGCTTCGATTTTGCCCATAACTCCCACATAAAAACAGTAAGATAATTAACAGTTTTATAATACTATACAGTGACAAAATACTCACTGGAGGGATTCTTTTTTATAATTTGGAATTTTCATTGCTAAGTTTCTTAGTGGTGCTTTTACTATTTGTTGTTACTGTTATCCTAATTAAAAGGTACAACCATACTGCAGTAGGGGGAAAAATGGCACTCCAAAAGATTGCCAAATCCCAATCTATGGACCTTATATGTCAAAATAAATAAATAAAATATAAAATAAGAGTGTCTGAAGATATCATTAAGGATCTTAAAAGAGGGACATTATCCTGGATTATCTGAGTGGGTCCTAAATGCAATCATATATATCCTTATATGAAGATAAACAGAGATTTGGGCCACACCAAGAGGAAAGCCATATGAAGACACAGAAAAGAGAGATTTGAAGATTCTGGCCTTAAAGGTAGAAGTGATGTGCCACAAGCAGCCACCAGAATCTGGAAGAGGCAAGAAAGTGATACTGAAGGGAGCCTCTGAAGAAAGTGCAACCTTGCCAAAACCTTGATTTCTGCCCATTGATACTGATTCCAGACTTCTGGACTCCAGCACTGTGAAAGAATACATTTCTGTTGTTTTAAGCCACCCAGTTTGTGGTAATTTGTTACAGCACCCAAGGAAACTAATACACAGACCCTATTAAAAGTATTATTAGCAATAATAGGATATTTGTGGCATTCCTTAGCCAAGCTGAAATTATAGTTTTTGATAAGATACTCTATTTCTTATCTAATTCAAGAAAGAAAATTATTCAGGCAAAACTATAAATGATTATACAACAAATGTGCAGTTATGGACCAACGAAAATAAGAATATGTTATTTTTCAAGATGTTCAACTGGGTAAAAACACTGAGACCTGCCTACTGTGCAAGTTTGCATTACTACAAAGAAGGTGCTTTAACCTATACTTCTTTGGACTGAACAACTAGGTAGAGCAACAACATTTTAAAGTTACTAAGTAAAATAATGAATGACTATCACATCATAAACACTCAAAAGATAGTAGCTATTATTATCATTATCATTATGTTTTCTCATTTAAACCTCCCCCAAACCCTATAAGTTACAGATAATTACTATTTCAATTCTACAAATAAAGGCAATTGTGCTCAAAGAAGTTAACTTCTGAAAATAAAATAGCCACAAAATGAAGAGCAAAATTTCAAACTGGGTCTTTAAGATCTAAATTCATGGCTTTCTCTCATAAGCATTCTATCTTACCTATTCTACCAAATACATAATACACTATCATGATATGCTTAATAGAAGCATAGAAGCAATTCACCAGGGAAAGGGAAATCTTTTTCAATTACTGTTGCTGGAAAAATTGGATATCTATATGGGGGAAAAATGAACTTCAATCCTTACATCACAACATACACAAAAACTAAACTGAGATGGACCATAGATATAAACATAAATGCTAAAACTATAAAGCTGCTAGAAGGAAATATAGGAGAATATCTTCAAAATTTGGAGTAGGCAAAGGTTTCTCAGACATGACAGAGAAAGGGATAATCGTAAAAGAAAAATTGATACATCAAAAGATGGTTAAGAAAATGAACAGGTAAGCCACACTAGGAGAAAATATTTACAAAATACATTTAATAAGGGACTGGCATCTAGAATATATAAAGAAGTTCCACATCTCATAAAAACAAACCACTCCCTCAAATAAATGGCATGGGGCGGGGGGCAGCTGGTAAGACATTCAGAAAGGAAGATATAAAAATGGCCAGTTAGGGACTTCCCTGGTGGCGCAGTGGTTAAGAATCCATCTCCCAATGCAGGGGACGCAGGATGGATCCCTGGTCAGGGAACTGGATCCTACATGCATGCTGTAACTAAGAGTTTGCATGCCACAACTAAGGAGCCCTCGAGCCCAACTAACGAGCACACGTGCCGCAACTAAGACCTGGCACAACCAAAATAAATAAATAAATAAAATAAAATTTTTAAAACAAAAAATCCAACAGAGTCCATAAAATAAAATTCATTAAAAAAAAAGGCCACTTAGCACATGAAAAAGTGCTCAACATCAAAAGTCACAAGTAGGTACTTCCACTTCCAGGAAGATGGAGTAGACATACTTTTCTCTATTCTTCCCACTAGCTAAAACTACAAACCCTGAAGATTATATATAAAATAAACATAAGACGGCTCTGAAAGGTGGATAGCGAAAGGCAGACCAACAGGGACCTCGGGACCCAAGGAATAGCACAACAGTGAGTTACCTAAAATTTCTTTTTACCTTATATACTCCAGACCTGATGCTAGAGAAGCCTACAACCCAGGAACACCAAGGAGCACAGGAGAACAAAAAACACAACCAATGCCTGTTCTCCCCAGCCAAAGGACCAAGAGAGCAGCAGCCTAGCAAAATAGAAAATGGTTAGATAATAACCACTCTACTCCAGCCAAACATCACATGAAAAACTGTAGTCCCACCCATATCCACACCAGCAAAGGCCAAATGGGGAGCTAGACTTCACCCTCACCAAGCTGTAACAAGCCATCCCAACATTACCCATTCAGCACAATGTCAGAGAAGTCAGAGTGGGGAGCTGAGATTTTCATATCTACTGGAAGGTAATGAATCCTCCACTCCCACAGTGTCAGTGGAGTCCACACAGGGAATCTGGACACCTTTTCCTATACAGCAGTAACAAGAACTCCTTCCCCTTACTGCTGAGGCAATGTCAGGTGAGGTCTATATAATTTAATACCTATAGGGTGAAGAGACATAAAGGTACATAAGATTTCCACACTTCACTCAAACTGGTAAAATGTCAACACCAGTAGTGTGATTAGTTATGTATATACAATACCTTAGGCAACCACTAAAAAGACTATACAAAGATATGCACTCAACAACATTACAGATAAATCAAAATGGAATTCTAAAAAATGTTCAGATAACCCACAGGAAGACAGAAAAAGGAAACTAGAGAAACAAAAAGCAGAGAGAACAAACAAAAAATAAAATGGCAGATTAAAGCCCTAGCAGAATGATAATAACATTAAATGTAAATGGCCTACATACACCAATAAAAAGATAAGAGACTGGCAGAATGGATTTAAAAACATGACGTACCAGTATGGTATACCAAAAGCTCACTTCAAAAAAGACAATATAAGTAGGCTGAAAACAGAAGGATGGAAAAAGATATACCATATATACATTAATCAAAAGAAAGCAGAAGTGGCTATATTAACATAAGATAAAGTACTTCGACTTCAGTGCAAAGAAAAGTACTGAATAAAGAGGGACATTACCTGATGATAACAGCTATGACCCATAGCAATCTTAAATGTGCATGTACTAAACAACAGAGCTATAAATTATGGGAAGCAAAAACTGACAGAATTAAAAGAAGAAATAGGGCTTCCCTGGTGGCGCAGTGGTTGAGAGTCCGCCTGCCGATGCAGGGGACACGGGTTCGTGCCCCGGTCTGGGAAGATCCCACATGCCGCAGAGCGGCTGGGCCCGTGAGCCATGGCTGCTGAGCCTGCGCGTCCGGAGCCTGTGCTCTGCAGGGGGAGAGGCCACAACAGTGAGAGGCCCGCCTACCGCAAAAAAAAAAAAAAAAAAAAAAAAAAAAGAAGAAATAAGATATATCTACAGTTATAGCTGGAGACTTCAAGACATCTCTCTCAACAACTGAAAGAAAACCAAACAGAAAAATCAACAAGGATATGGTAAAATTCAACAGCACCATCAACCAATAGGATCTAATTGACATTGTTTTATAGAACAATCCACCCAACGACAACAGACCAAATACTTTTCTCAATGGCCCAAAAAGTAAACACCAGGATAGACCGTATCCTGAACCCTAAAACAAACCTCAACAAATTTTAAAAAACTGAAATCATACAGAGTGTGTTCTCTGACCATAATGTAATCAAACTAGAAATTAGCAACAGAAAGACAACAGGAAAACCTCCAAACACTTGAAAACTAAAAACACAGTTCCAAATAATCCATGAGTCACAAAAGTCTGAAAAATGAAATTTAAAAATTACGTTGAACTAAATGAAAATAAAACATAACAAAATTAGTGGGATGAGGAAAGTGCAAATCAAAAACACAAGATACTACTGCACACCCATTATGATGGCTATTACCAGAAAATGTAAAATAACAAGTGTAGGAGAGGATATTGAGAAATTGGAAGTCTTGTTCACTGCTGGTGGAACTGTAAAATGGTACAGCTGCTGTGGAAAACAATTTGGTGGTTCTGGAAAAAAAAAATACCAAAACACACAGAATTATCATATGACCCACCAATTCCACTTCTAGCTATATACTCAGAAAAACTGAAAATAGAGACTCAAACAGATACTTGTACACTAATGTTCATAGGAGCATCGTTACCAATAGCCAAAAGGTGAGAACAATCCAATGTCCATCAACAGATGAATGGATAAACAAAATGTGATACACACATACAATGGCATATTTTTCAACCTTAAAAAAAAATGAAATTCTAACACATGCTGTAACAAGCATGAACCTTGAAGACATTATGCTGAGTGAAATAAGCCAGACACAAAAAGACAAATATTGTATGATTCCACTTACATGAGGTATGTACATATAATAGACAAATTCATAGAGACAGGAAATAGAATGGAGGTTACTGGGGATTGGGAGAAGCAGGGGAATGGAATTTTTTTAATGGGTACAGGGTTTCAGTTTGCGTTAATTAAAAAGTTTTGGGGGCCTCCCTGGTGGCGCAGTGGTTGAGAGTCCGCCTGCCGATGCAGGGGATACGGGTTCGTGCCCCGGTCTGGGAGGATCCCATATGCCGCGGAGCGGCTGGGCCCGTGAGCCATGGCCGCTGGGCCTGCGCATCCGGAGCCTGTGCTCCACAACGGGAGAGGCCACAAGAGTGAGAGGCCCGCATACCGCAAAAAGAAAAAAAAAAAAAAAAAAAAAAAAAAAAGTTTTGGAGGGCTTCCTTGGTGGCGCAGTGGTTGAGAGTCTGCCTGCCGATGCAGGGGACACGGGTTCGTGCCCCAGTCCGGGAAGATCCCACATGCTGCGGAGCAGCTAGGCCTGTGAGCCATGGCCGCTGAGCCTGCGCGTCTGGAGCCTGTGCTCCCCAACGGGAGAGGCCACAACAGTGAGAGGCCCGCATTCCGCAAAAAAAAAAAGAAAAAAAAAGTTTTGGAAATGGATAGTGGTAATGGTTGCACAAAATTGTGAGTGTACTTGATGCCATTTAACTGTACACTTAGAAATGGTTAAACTGATAAATTTTGTTGTGTATATTTTACCACAATATAAATACATACATACATAAATTTAAGCAAACATTTTTTTAAACTTTATAAATCAATGTTTCTCCACCTAAGAATTATTTCTGAGGCAGTATACTTTTCAGGATTCAAAGTGTCACAAATGATACTCCATGAAAATAATGACAAAAGCTGGGAGTCCTTACATATGTCTAATTCAAAACTAACCTTTCCTCAAAGATTGACCAATCATATCAAGAGTAAGGGTTAGGGTTGGTAAGAAAGCTATGACACTCTCTTAACAACACTAAATCACAGAGATGATAAATGATCTTGTTTCCCAAACTCACATAGAAAGTCACTGGTTTTCTAGGTGTAATACTAACTAGACTTGGAGCAAGGAAATAAATTTGTTTCTGCTACAACTGTCTCCACTCTCTCTGACTCCCATCAGAGACCACTGCCTGGGCTAGTTTTCAGATGTAGTGATAAGCTGCTTACAACTATAAATTATTTTGCAAGACTCCAAAGAAAGATCCTGTATTTACAGATTCAAGGGAGCAGATTGTAACATTATTTTATAACAGAGAATGACTGGGCAGTAGGCAGGATTAAAGGATGCAATAAGAAGCAATAGTGAAGCACTACAGAATCCCTTACAGGCAATGTGAGACACTGTCTTACTTCAACAATCACTGCACTGGAATTCTGACTAACATGTTTAGTGTTCAGGTCTCTTTCAGTCTTTTCTGGTGTGCTGTCAAAATTCTGGTATTTGATTAGTGGTTGTTTTGGGATGGGGGAAGGGAGATAAAAGGGTGAGAGCTAAACAGTTTCTTTTTGAGGTAATGAAAACGTTCTAACTTGACTGTTGTGATGGTTGCACATATCTGTGAACATATTAAATCCACTGAATTGTAAATTAAATGGATGAATTGTATGGTTATGTGAAAAAAATCTCAGTAAAGCCATTAAAACAAAAAAAAGTTGAACCAGAATCTAATCGTATACAGGAAATACAGAAGATAGAGAAACAAGTCTATGAGGAAGAAATTTCAAAAAAGGTTAACCAGAATCTAACCAGTTACAGGAAATACAGGAGATAGAGAAACAAGTCTACAAGGAAATAAACATAAAATCCAAAAGGCAGGAAATTCTATAAGACAACTAATCCAATTTCCACAACAAGTCAACAGCATAAAAACAAACAAACTTAAAAGTTGGGGGAGGGAGTAGTATTCCACTGTATATATACACCACATCTTCTTTATCCATTCATCTGTTGATGGACATTTAGGTTGCTTCCATATCTTGGCTATTGTAAATAATGTTGCTATGAACATTGGGGTGTGTATATCTTCTCGAATTAGTGTTTTCATTTTCTTCAGATAAATACCCAGAAGTGGAACTGCTGGATCATATTGTAGTTCTATTTTTAGTTTGAGGAACCTCCATACTGTTTTCCAGTATGCAGGAAAACATACGGCTGTACCACTTTACATTCCCACCAACAGTGCACAAAGGTTCCCTTTTCTCCACATCCTTGCCAGCACTTGTTATCACTTGTCTTCTTGATGATAACCATTCTAACAGGTGTGGGGATATCTCATCGTGGTTTTAATTTCCATTTCCCTAAGTACTTTTTCATGTACCTGTTGGCCATTTGGATAACTTCTTGGGAAAAATGTCTATTTAGTTCTTCTGCCTATTTTTAATCAGATTGTTTGTCTTTTTGTTATCCAGTTGTATGAGTTCTTTATATATTTTGGATATTAACCCCTTATCTGATATATGATTTGTAAAAATTTTTCTCCCATAGGGTGCCTTTTCATTTTGTTAATTGTTTCTTTTGCTGTGCAAAAGCTTTTAAGCTTGATGTAGCCCCAATTTGTTGATTTTTGCTTTTGGTGTTTGTGCTTTTGGTGTCATATCCAAAAACATCATTTCTAAGAACAACATCAAGGAGCTTCTTCTCTACATTTTCTTCTAGGAGTTTTACAGTATCAGGTGTTATGTTTAAGACTTTGATCCATTTCAAGTTAACTTTTGTGAGTGGTGTAAGATAGGGAACCAATTTCACTGCTCTGCATGTGTCTTTCTAGCTTTCCCAGCACCATTTGTTGGCCTTTCCCCATTGGATGCTCTTGACACCCTTGTAGACTATTAGACGACCATGTGAGCAACAACGTGGATGGATCTGGATGATATGCTTAGTGAAATCAGACAGAGAAAAACAAATTTTACGTTATCACTTACATGTGCAACCTATAAAATAAAACAAACTAGAGAATATAACAAAAAAAGAAACAGACTCACAAATACAGAGAACAAACTAGTGGTTACCAGTGGTGGGGACAGGGGGCAGGATAGGGGTAGGAAATTAAGAGGTACAAATTACTATTATAAAATAAAGAAGCTACAGTAATATATTGTACAGCAAAGGGAACACAGTATTTTATAATAACTCTAAATGGAGTATTACCTTTAAATATAATGAAACACAGTGCTGTACACCTGAAACTTATTTACTATTGTAAGTCAGCCATACCTCAATTTAAAAAAATAAAAGTTAGAGGAGGGAGAAACTGCCCTTTTTTTTCCAAATGCAAGTGATCTAAGACCAAATTCCATCTGTGGATTTTGTTTTATCCTGATTTGAATAAACCAACTATAAAAAGATATGTATGAAGTAATCAAGAAAATTTAACATGCACTGGATATTATATGATACCAAAGAATTATGGACTGTTAATTTTGTTAAGTGTGATAACAGCACTGTGGTTAAATTTAAAGATGTTAATGTTTATACTAGTCTTCTACTTCTATGTATGTTTGAAGATTCCCATAACTTAAAAAGAACTTTTTCAGAGAGAATACAAGAAGAGAAATTGAAATCAGCAAGCTCTGACAACCCTTCAAAGGAATTTTGTTGCAAAAAAGAGCACAGAAATATTGGAGGTTGGAGACTGATGGAAAAGTGGGGCAAAAAAAAAGCAGATTTCTTTTAAATGGGAGAAATAACGGCATGTTTGTATGTTTATATACTGGTGGGAATGATCCAATAAATAGAAAAAGTGATGATATAAAAGAGAAGGGAGGACTTCCCTGGTGGCACAGTGGTTAAGAATCTGCCTGCCAATGCAGGGGACACAGGTTCGAGCCCTGGTCCGGGAGGATCCCACATGCTGCGGAGCAACTAAGCCCATGTGCCACAACTACTGAGCCTGTGCTCTAGAGCCCACGTGCCACAACTACTGAAGCCTGCGCACCTACAGCCAGTGCTCCACAAGAGAAGCCACTGCAATGAGAAGCACGCACACCACAATGAAGAGTAGCCCCCGCTCACCGCAACTAGAGAAAGCCCACACGCGGCAACGAAGACCCAACACAGCCAAAAATAAATAAATAATTTTTTTTAAAAAAAGAGAGTAGGGAGAATTCCTAAAATACTGTATTTGAGCAAGAGAACTTGGGATCTAGTTCACTAGTGGTTCATTTAAAATAACTGGTGAATAGACAGACAATACGGGTACAGATGATAAAATGTAAACACACATGGTGGTAGGAGTATGTGGAAGTTCTTTCTGACTGCTTCAATATTCTCAGTGAAACAGGAAGCCAAGTCATCCTAAGAGTGAAAATGGGGAAGAGAAATTAGGGTTTTAAGGAAAGAGTAGGAGGCATGAAATGGGTCAACTAAAACAGTGGGAAAATGAATGGACTAGGAAAATAAAATGTTTGCCTAGCAATGTTAAAGCCTTCATGAGTTAGTGGTCATAAATTTAAAGTGAGACCAGTCAATGGGATCTGTGTGTTTTCCTCCAGCCACACTCAGCTGCACAAGTGCAAGTATGAAGTCAGCAGAAGGTTGGATTTAAACAGCATTGAGGTAGTGCAAATGACATGAGAAGAAGTTAAGGAAGCCAAGAGTATATACAAAAGAGCAATTATAATGATCAACAAATAATTTAAGTTTGGTAAGGAGAGAAAAGAGGACATCAAGGGGTGAGAGACACAAAAAAGTTAGTATGATCACAAATTCTAGGTCCCAGTGGTGTTGAAGGACAGTTGAAGTCAGAGCACCAGAACAAGAGAGCAAGAAAGATAAGAAGTGGTATTAAGAGAATAGGAAACATAAAACTGAGATTACAGGAGGCTTATGGTTATTCATAATGACTAAATCCAGGGATGACTATGGAAGTGAACAGTTAAGGTGTAACACAGAATGCAGGAAATCAGTTGAAAAGAAGAGTTCAAGACAGTAAGAGGGTATTAGAAGGATCATCTCCATGTACATTGAAACCATCCAGAAATCTATATATTCTAAAATTTCTCCAATCAGTATGTTACTGTTGTTAAAAGTAAACTCCATGTTTTAAAATTTTAATAACACAAACATTATAAACATGTCGCTATAAGTCAATCAAACTATTATGCTCTGGCATATGATGTTTGTTCAATAATTGGTGCCATTTCATAACTAAACAGAAAGTGTTAATACAACTTCACCCAAGTCACTCTTAATTACTTTTTCAGTTTTTGACAAATGGAGCATGTTTTTAATTCATATTCCTACTATAACTAATAAGTACCAGTTTTTTATCAAAATTGATTATCCTCATGCCAGCCTCTTGAATAAAAAACATATATTTATATCTCTGACATAGCACCTGGCTTAAAGCAATAATTCAATAACTATATATTCCTATCTATTAAAGGAGATAGATAATACTATGAATCTACATAATTATTTAACATTGACTTCAGTACCTATTATTTCTAGAATAGATTCCTGAATTTTCATGTATGAATCACCTTGGGTCTGGGAAGTTCTAATTGTAAAATTCCAGAGCTGATTAAATCCTGAATGTAAAGTTTCAGAGTTGACTAGGAAATCAACACTGCTATAACACCTCCCAACACTCCTCTGACTCAAATTTCAGAAAAGAGTGAGATAGCAACAAATAAGGTTGTTAGTGAGAGTAGTGATGGAACCCAATCTACTGACTCTTATCTTTCCATTATTTTTTCATGGCCCAGTCAGAATTACACAGTAACATATCATATTTTAAATATGCTACTTACTGTGGTATGATGGGATATACTGCCAACAATGTTGAGGTTTTTGAGCAGTTGGGGAGAACCACTGTACTGTCCAGAAATCTGCTTCCTAACTTCAGCAGCCACAGTTCTACAACAAAAAAAAGCAAATACATTGTTTTTAAAAAGAAAACAAACTAACTTAAAATGGGAGAAAGCTAAGTATTTTTAAAAGTCATCTAAAAAACAACAAAATCTCAGCACATCAATAAGGCTATAAATTTATAAGATATTTTGGTAAATACTGCTTATAATTACAGTAGAACATCTTTATAATGCTGATATAGGGTACAATACTTACAGCCAACTTACATAAGGATTTTTTTGTATATGGCATTTCAGGGAACATATCGATACTTAGGTTTATGATAGAGCTGGAAGCTACAATAAGATGTATATATTAATGTGTATATATTTTAAGGATATAAAATTAATTCAAAGTACTTTATAAACAATATTCATGCCCCAGAAAACTATTCCCTATTTTTACTTAACTAATAAAAATTGTCTTTATACTCTGGCATTAATGGCTTTCCATAATCTGACCCTAATCACCTTTTCAGCCTTACATATCCCTCCCCAAATTCTTCTCAATGAACATAAACTGCTTCCTAGAATGCTGTTTCTCTCCTGTATCCACAAATTCAACTCTTAACTAGTTTTAGGGGTAAAATTCAAATGGCAAGACTTCCATACAAGCTTCTTGACTCACCACAGCTAAAATACCATCCTTCTTAAAAACTCTTAGAGCATTTATCATAACCTAACTTGCATTTTCCTCCTTCCTAGTTATTTTCTCCACATTCATGTATGCCCTATATAAACAGAGGCAGTGGTTTCATTCATTGCTATTTCCCCTAAAATATTTAGCATGTGGCACTTAAAACAGAGAAATGTATATTTAGTCCTATGAAATATATAGTATTACTGACAAATGAAGTAAACCACAAAGGCATTACCATAACATAACATAAGTCCTTATTTGAAACAGGATTAAAGTTTAGAAGTTCCACGATTTCAAGCTGCTTGTTGACCCTTGGAAGCATACTAGTATTTCAAATTTACTAAATGACATTTCTAGGGACTTCCCTGGTGGTTCAGTGGTTAAAACTCCGTGCTCCCAAGGCAGAGGGCCCGGGTTCCATCCCTGGTCAGGGAACTAGATCCCACATGCCGCAACTAAAAGATCCCACACGTGGCAACGAAGATCCCTCATGCCACAACTAAGACCCAGTGCAGCCAAATAAATAAATATTTCTAAAACAAAAATATTTTAGACATTTGAATGACTTTGTAGCTCATTAAGCTCTATATTCTTTAGACTTCACAAAATTATAAACCAAAATATTCAGTGAGTCTTAAATCCAGTAATTAAATAACTTCCTCACATTAGTAACATTTTTACTAAGTAAAAAATGTAACTAAAGAACACAAAATAAAGACAACTATTAATAGATTTTGTATAATTATTTTCCTGATGTCAATATCTAACCTCCACCCTATGATCATCAACTGGTCACTATTTTATAAACCTTGCCTTTTGTTCTTTTACTCTTTTCCAAAAAATAAACCCTACCTTCTTCCTATCATTCCACTGAACGTAAAGTGAAACAGGCCTACTGCCTTCAATTCTGGGCCAGCTTGATGATACTTTTGTTCTGGAGTGTTCTCAAATTAATGGTTGAATTCAGAGCCCTGAACATCTTAGTGCCCATTCAAATTACCAGCTGAATTTCTAGACAATTTCATTTTCCAAAAATTATCCAAATTTATGATATAATCTTTAGCCTCATTCTTCTCTTCCATACCCCCTTAACGTTTTTCATATTCAATCACTCCACACACATCTCTTGAGCACTGTTAGGAGCTGACCACTCGGTTAGAAATTTTTGATAGAAAGGTAAAAGAGTTATCATTTTTAAGGCTCAAGATACTGAATTAGCTCGACTTTTTCTTTACAGGTGACCTGAAGTACTTTAGATCACATTTGTGTTTTATAAAAGGCTAATCTGTTATTCATAATTGTCAAAACTTGGAAGCTTATCCTTCAATAGGTAAATGGATAAACAAACTATGGTACATTCATATACAATGGAATATTATTCAGCAGTAAAAAGAAATGCACTATCAAGCCAAAAAAGACATGGAAGAACCTTAAAAGAATATTGCTAAGTGAAAGAAGCCCATCTGACAAGGATACAATACTGTATGATTCCACCTATATGACATTCTGGAAAAGGCAAACTATGGGGGGGTGAAAAACACTGGTTGCCAGGGGTTGGAAGAAGGAGGAAAAGGAAGAGATGAGTAAGTAATGCACAGGGATTTTTAGGGCAGTGAAACTATTCTCTATGATACTATCATGATGGATACATATCATTATACATTTGTCAAAACCTATAGAATATACAACACAAACAGTAAACCTAATGTAATCTATGGACTTTAGTTAATAATAATGTATCAATATTAGCTTATCTATTTAACAAATCTATTATAACAAATGTATCATACTAATCCAACATGTTAATAAAAGGGAAAACTTGGTTGGGAAGTAAACATGGGAACTCTCTGTACTTTCCACTTTTCTGTAAATCTAAAACTGCTCTCCCAAAAAGGTCTACTGAATTTTAAAAAATAAGTAACTAAATAAAAAAGACGAACTCAGAACAGACAAGGGAGGAAGAGAAGAGCATGAAGAAACGATTAGAGGTTAGAGATGAAAGCTAAAGGAGGAATGTAACCTTTGAAGAAGGATACAGATTGAGGAGGGGGCAAAGGGCAAATTCTGTAAAGCGACTGGATGTGAGAAGACAGGAACATTCACTGCAGTTTATGACTCCCCTTAGGCTTTTAATGAAGCCTATACACTGTGAATGTTCATTTTTATGTTTGGTTTAAAGGCCTTACAATCTCCTGATCCTGTTGTCAAGACTGAGATGAAAATATGAAAAAGCTTTTAAAAAGAGAGAGAGACAGAGAACAAGTATTGTGGCTATCTTCCTCAGTGCTACTCAACTCAGTCTACCAACCTCAGCACTACCTCAGTGCTTCTGTTTCTCAGTGTTTCTGGGGCTAAACCACAAGTAATCTGAATTCTAAACTGCTATATGTGATCAAGCTCAAGATCTCAGTAACTGTTAAGACTTGCTATTACTTCAGGTACGGCTAAGAAAGAAAAACCTCGCTAATTAAGCAATACACTATCAATTAATTGAAAGACATATCCTGATTTCAGAAAATGTTAAAAAGTGAAACAAAATTTAAAATATGATTACTTCAAAAGAGACAATCTTTCATTTAATAACAATCTTTCACTTAATAACAGAGACAAAGGATAATCCCCACATTACAAATATTTGTCTTATTTATACATGACATAATTTCCCCCAAAGAGAAAATCAGCAATAATTTGAAATAAGAACCATTTCCAGACTGAGCTATAATGGCAATAAAACCATCTGCAACCCAGACAAAGGATGTATTTATACTGAGACCCTCTGCATGAAAAGATTTCCTCAATGGTAAGTGAGGAAATTTTCCCAAATTAAAAAAACAGTATCTGGCTTCCCTGGTGGCGCAGTGGTTGAGAGTCCGCCTGCCGATGCAGGGGACACGGGTTCGTGCCCCGGTCCGGAAAAATCCCACATGCCGCAGAGCGGCTGGGCCTGTGAGCCATGGCCACTGAGCCTGCTCATCCGGAGCCTGTGCTCCGCAATGGAAGAGGCCACAACAGTGAGAGGCCCGTGTACCGCAAAAACAAACAAACAAACAAAAAAACAGTATCTCTTAACCATACTATGGTCCAAAGTATGCAACACAAGAAATGTAATGAATAAACTGTTATCAGGAATAACAGTACCTGTTATCAATTAAAATCCTTTATCACAGATTACTTTTTTAATAACAATTTTTCCTACTACTAATGAAGCTCATATAGTAAAGCAATACAAGGAAGTCTTTTTTACTTCTAATAAGCTATTAGTATTAACTGCAAAGTGGAAAGAAGAGTAGGTCAAAAATTCCATAGTTACTTACACTCTTAAATTATAACAGCAGAATATCTTCTTCCCCTTCCAAAAGCACATGATCCAATATTTGACCTATTTAACTCCTTACCAACTCCCTCCATTTCCGTAAGCTCCCTTACTATGTCAACATGAATTACAGTTTTTACAAAAGCAAGCACTCGCTAAGGCCGTTCACCATGGGATATTAGAAATAACCAACAAAGGATCCACATCCTGAGGGAAAACTATGTTGCATTTATTTAACCTTTCCTCTAACCTCGTCCCACTTTCAGATGCCCGATCAACCATGATTTCCAGAACGTCCCAAGGCCAATCTGGGCCTCTCTCATCTCTAGTCATTCTTCATGGAACCAGAGGAAACACCTGAGTAAAGATGAGTAAGGAGAGTTTAGACTAAAATAAAAGAGGCTAGTTGAGCTACTCCTATAAAGTCACAAAAAAATATCTGCAATGTAATATGCAAATAAGAGAATAAGATCTCTTGGAACTGGCACTGTTTATATTAAACACAGAACTCAGGGGAAAAGTGTAAGGGAATATACCATGGAATATACCAGGTAAGGGCACATATCAGAGACAAGGCAAGAAAGGGCTAGCTAAAAATCCCCAAAAGAAAAAGGACAAGAACAGATGATACTCCAATGCTGTGACTATCCAAGTCCATGATGGATGACTGATGGATTGAATCACAGTTTACCATAGCATATAGTTGGTATTAAGGACCAAAAGAGGCAAAATAAAGAAAACAATAGATTAAAGAAATGCAACACTGTATCACCTTTCCAGTATTTGTGCCTCAAATGTTTAACCTGAACTGAATCAAACCTGTATATCTAACATCCAGATTACAAGAAATACAGAGAACAGTGTTAACAATACGAAAAAAAAGCAATCAGACAAAAACCAGAAGAAAGCTCATTCTAAAATGTCAAGTCTCTTCAACAAGTCAATGTGATGAACAAAACAAATAAAGCCAGTGGGCTAAGTTTTAGCATAAAAAAGACTTAAGACTAAAAATTAAAGTCTACTCAAAAAGGGAAAAAAAGACTTAAGAGATATAACCAAATGCAATGAATGGTCCTTAACTGGATCTTGATTTGAACAAACCAGCTATAGAAGACATTTCTGGGGATAATGAGAAATCTGAACATGGACAAGGTATTACATAATTAAGAATCAGTGTTTTTTTAATGTGGGAAGACAGTATTAAAACAATGGAGGGAAATGTCCTTATGTTTTAGAGATGCAAATTACGTCTATAATTTAGTTTAAAACACTTCAGTTATTGTTACTCTGCCTTAACAGAGAAAACCAGCAAACTAAATATGGAATACAGATGTGCCAAATACTCTTCAAGAAGTATATCATATCCTCCATATATCCCTCCCTGATTATTTCTGCCCTGTTTTCCTCAGGTTAGACACTCGTCCTCCGTGCTTTCAAAGCATTTTGTGTTTATACGCATTCATTTAAGGAAATGGAGTTTCCAGGAGGCTAGTTCAGACAGGCAGCAGACTAGCTAGACTGCTTTCTATGGTGGAATAAGAACCTGGCCTTGCTGACAGTTTGATTTCTGCAGTGAGAAAGCCTAATGTTTATAAACATTCTCTTCGATAGAAGCACATAAACTGCAAAGTAGATTTTTCTAGAATAGTAGTAATGCGACCCACAGATGTAAAAGTATGGTGGACAAAAAAAAGGTGTGGTAAAGTATCAGGAATATGGCTTCTCAGGCCTGGCACACTCTCCCTCTTCAGCGGTACCTTTGCAACCTCCTTGAGGAATGAAGGAGGACAAGGAAACTTTACTTCTGATAGGAGTATGCTATGTCTCTTTTTTTGTATAAATGTCTCAAAGCAGGCTAATTTCTGCCATTAAAGAAAACATACATTTTTTAACTCTGTCTGGTGCCATTTTCCTATCAAGAACTACCTCACTGTGATAACCGAGCAGTACCTTAGTCATAGCACCTATCAAATTGTTCTGAAATCTAACTATCTCCTTGCAAGGAACTAAGCGCTTAGCTTTACTTATCTTTGCACCCTCCAGCAGAGTGCCTAGCATACTCTGGGTGCTTTAAAAATGTTTAAAAAGCTGAAGTGAAAAAAATGAGACTATAGCGAAATTCATAATTCCTCCCCCCAAAAAAGTAGTTCAATAAGAATGCTAGAATGGAACAATTGATAGGAACTTCTTGAGTGCAGGAACTACATTTTATTAATCTTTACATTCTCAATGTCTAAGACAACTAAGACAATGGGGGGGGAGAAAGGAATGGAGAGACAGGTGTAGTGGAGAGAGAGAAAAGGAGGTAAGGGAAAAGGAAGAATTTAGAGACTACCTAGTATATAGACTTTCCAAATGCCTTTCAGAGGAAATTAATCTATAAGTATTGTTGCTTTCTAATTGATTGGAAAGAGACAAGAAGTATGCCTTTTTATCTATTACTGTCAAGTAGTCAGGTAAGTGTTTGCTGGTGGGAAAAAATCTGAATCAACAGAAGAGTTCTACATGTGTAAAACCTTTTCTTTAAGAGCCTAGCTGACATCATTACTATCCCATTTGTTAACTGGTAAAGTTTAAAAACTACTACTGAAGAAAAAAAAAAAAAAAAAAAAAAACTCCTGGGCTTCCCTGGTGGCGCAGTGGTTGAGAATCTGCCTGCTAATGCAGGGGACACGGGTTCGAGCCCTGGGCTGGGAGGATCCCACATGCCGCGGAGCAACTAGGCCCGTGAGCCACAACGACTGAGCCTGCGCGTCTGGAGCCTGTGCTCCACAACAAGAGGCCCGCACACTGCGATGAAGAGTGGCCCCCGCTTGCCACAACTAGAGAAAGCCCTAGCACAGAAACGAAGACCCAACACAGCAAAAATAAATAAATAAATAAATAAATTAATTAATTAATTAAAAAAAAATCTTTATAAAAAAAAAACTCCTACTGAAACACAATGCTCTCCTATTCTATGTGAAACTTTTCTCTTTTAGCAATGTTTTAACAAGATAACATGTTTACTTATCTCAAAGTAGTCTCTAATACGTCATTAGCATATCTGCAAAGGGCTGGTTCTAGAACTACATTCAAGCTCTACAATTATGTAAATAAACTTACTATGAGAAGCAGAGAAAATAAGATTTCTCTAGTATGGAGTGAATAAGATTTCCCAGTATGGAGAAAAGACAAAACAACTTGATAAAGGAAGACATCTTTAAAAAAAATGATTAAAAAAGTAAATAAAAGGAAAATGTACATGGTATTAAAAACTCAAACTTCACAAAGAAGTAAAAACAAAAGGTATAACTCTCTACCTTTTCCAATCCCCAACCCTATTCCCCACATGTGACCACTGAATATTTTCTTAGGTGTCCTTCAAGAAAAAGATGTGTGTACATCAGTGTGTATATAAGAAATCCTTATTTTTTAATATGACATATGACATCATACATAACCTTTTCTCAATCTTACATTATACACTTAATATATCTTAGGAATCTTTCCATATCAGCACATAAAATTAATAATAATATTCTAGCAATATTTATCAAGCATTTACAATGTGCCAGATACACATAAAAGTGTTAAATTTGATATACCTCATTTAATCTTCAGAAGAACTCATGAAGTAGGCACTATACCAGCATACTGAAGTTTTAAGACGTTCAGGTCATACAACCAATAAGGAATAGCATTAAGGTCTCAACTTAGAGCCCCCACTCTTAACCACTGTTCTCCTTTTTATCTGATATAGAGTCCATAAAATGAATAAACTGCAACACATTTAACCAGTCTCTACTGTAGACATTTAAGCTATTTCTAGTCTTCGCAAAGATCATCGCTTGAACGTAAGCTCCACTGAGAGATTTTTGTCTAAATCAAGAATTATGGGTGATTTTTATTTTATCTTTTGGGCCTTTTGTATTTCCACATTTTCTGCAGTACCATATATTATTTTATAGTAAGAAAAAAATAGATATTTTTAGATAAACTTGAAAAATAGAGTAACTTATGAAAGGTAGAGGCAGGGTTTGAATTCAGATCCATTAAACTCCCAAGGCGTCTTTCCACGGAAGCAAGTTTCCAAAGATAAATAATTCTAGTTATAGTTTATATTAATTATTTCTCTATTCTCCAGAACCTAACCAGGAGGTCAGTTAAAGATGCCCAGTAAAAATGTCTGTAGTATATACCAGCATATTAATAGGAACACTATAATAACTACCACCATTGCTATGATCTGTTTCCTATCTTTCATGGATGGCTAAATAAAACTCCCATCTGAGGCACTGTCATTTGTAAGTTATCCTGTGTTAAATTCTTTAGGAATTAAGGTCCAGAGTGGACCAGTAACCACTAAAACCCCAAGAAAACAAAAACACATACAGGTTGATTTGTGAAACCAAAGAACAGGAATAATCCTTCTCTATAATACACTTAACATTTAAGACATAGTTCCTTTTGGGGGAGGATGAAGGAAAAAAAGATGTCAGATGACTCATGTATCCCATCTGACGCTATTTTGGGATGACATTTAAGTTAAAGATTTAGAAAGCACTGTATTAAGGAGACTTGGAAGTCTCCATCATTCTGATCTACAGCATTTCACTATATCTCAATCTCCTCAACTAAAACATGGTGATAATAATGCTCCCTACTTGATGGAACATATTAAGTTATAACTACAGAAAAAAGATTTTTAAATTTAGCATTTGAAAAAATTAACACTGATCTGAAATTGGCAATTAAAAAGAAAACTGAAAGGAAAAAAACCTCTACTGTAAAAAGTCAATCCTCCCTAAAGGAAATAAATATATCCTTAACTCCACTCTACTTCATAAAAAAAAAGCCAGAATCTCCTTACCCACAAACATACAAATTATATCCTGGTATAAACTGTATACAATTAGTTGCTAAACTCTGTTCATCCTAAGTCTTAAATACTTCTCAAATTTTCGTCCCCTCCTTCCCTTTCCTACAGCATCTGCCTACAGATAACATCATACTTAATGGTGAAATGCTTTCTTCCTTAGATGGGAAAGAAAGCAAGGATGTGTACTCTCACCACTTCTATTCAGCACTGCGCTGCAGGATCCAGCCAGTGGAATATGGGAAGGAAGGAAGGAAAAATGGAAAGAAGGAAGAGAGGGGGGAAGGAAAGGGAGGGAAGGAGGAAGAAAGGAAAGGGAGGAAAGGAGGGAGGGAAGGAGGGAAGGAAAGGGAATAAATTAAAGGCACTAAGATTGGAAAGGAAGAAATAAAACTATCTTTACTCACAGACAATATATCCTGTAGGCAGAAAATCTTAAGGAATCCACCAAAAATTATTAGAACTAATAAATGAGTTCAGGAAGGTCAGAAGATACAAATTCAATATTCAAAAATCAATTGTATTTCTATAAACTAGCAACAAACCAAAAATAATTCTTTAATTCCATTCATGATAACATCAAAAACAATAAAATACTTAGAAATAGATTTAACAAAAGTATAAGACTCGGGCTTCCCTGGTGGCGCAGTGGTTGACAGTCCGCCTGCCGATGCAGGGGACACGGGTTCGTGCCCTGGTCCGGGAAGATCCCACATGCCGCAGAGCCGCTGGGCCCGTGAGCCACGGCCGCTGAGCCTGTGTGTCCGGAGCCTATGCTCTGCAACGGGAGAGGCCACAACAGTGAGAGGCCCACATACAGAAAAAAAAAAAAAAAAAAAAAAAAAAAAAGTATAAGACTTGCACACTGAAAACTTTAAAACTTTACTAAGAGGAATCAAAAAAGCTCAAAATAAATGAAGAGACAGTGTGTTCATGGATTTTTTTTAAATTTATTTATTTAATTTATTTATTTTTTTTGGCTGCGTTGGGTCTTCAATGCCACGCATGGGCTTTTCTCCAGTTGCGGAGCATGGGCTCTAGGCGCATGAGTTTCAGTAGTTGTGGCACGCAGGCTCAGTAGTTGTGGCTCACAGGCTCTAGAGTGCAGGCTCAGTAGTTCTGGCGCATGGACTTAGCTGCTCTGCGGCACGTGGGATCTTCCTGGACCAGGGATCAAACTCATGTCCCCTGCACTGGCAGGTGGATTCTTAACCACTGCGCCACCAGGGAAGCCCTGTGTTCATGGATTTGACGACTTAATATTGTCGATGGCAATTCTCCCCAAACTAATCTACAGATTGAATGTAATCCCTGTCAAAACCCCAAAAGAATATTTGCAGAAATTGGTAAAATTCATGTTGATATTGATCCTAAAATGTTTACAGAAAAGGAAAAAATCCAGAATAGGCAAAACAATTTTGAAAAAGAAGAAAAAAGTTGAAGGACTTACACTTCCAGCTATCAAATTTTACTGTAAAATGAGAGTAATCAGAACAGTTTGATACTGTAAGGACAAACATACAGATCAATGATTTTTTTTTCTTTTTTTTTTTTTTGCAGTGCACAGGCCTCTCACTGTTGTGGCCTCTCCCGTTGCGGAGCACAGGCTCCGGACGCACAAGCTCAGCGGCCATGGCTCACGGGCCCAGCCGCTCCGCGGCATGTGGGATCTTCCCAGACCGGGTCACGAAGCCGTGTCCCCTGCATCGGCAGGCGGACTCTCAACCACTGCACCACCAAGGAAGCCCTCAGATCAATGATTTTTAACAAGGTATCAAGGTAATTCAATGAGAAGAAGACAGTCTTTTCAACAAAGAGTGTTACATCAACTGAACATTCATATACAAAAGATGAACTTAGACCCCTTCTCACACCATGCACAAAAATTAATGCAAAATGGATCATAAACCAAAAGAGCTAAAACTATAAAAACTTCTAGAAGAAAACAGAGAAGGAAATCTTGAGTATGAATTAAGCAGAGTCTTAGATAACAACACCAAAATCATGATCCATAGAAAGAAAAAAAATTAATAAATTGGACTTCATCAAAATGTAAATCTTTGTGCTTCAAAATTCACCATTAAGTGCTCGCTTCAGCAGCACATATACTAAAATTGGGACGATACAGAGAAGATTAGCATGGCCCCTGCGCAAGGATGACATGCAAATTCGTGAAGCGTTCCATATTTTTTCACTTTGTTATAAAGCAGAAACTAACACACCATTGTAAAGCAATTATACTCCAATAAAGATGTAAAAAAAAAAATTCACCATTAAGAAAATAAAAAAGCAAACCAGACAGGGAGAAAATATTTGCAAATCATATATCTAATAAAGGACCTGTATCTAAAACATATAAAGAACTCTTACAACTCAAAAACAAGATAAATAATCTAATTTTAAAATGAGCAAAAGATTTTAATAGATAGTTCACCAATATAGCTAGATATGTAAATAGATATGTAAATGGTTAATAAGCACAAGAAAAACATCACTAATCATTAGGGAAATGCAAATCAAAACCATAATGAAATGCCACTTCACAAGTACTGATACATGCTACTACTTGACAAACCTTGAAATGTTATGCTAAGTGAAGGAAGCCAGACACAAAAGGCCACATATTGTATGATTCCTTTTATATGCTATGTTCAGAAAAGGCAAATCTAGAGAAAGAGAGACAGACAAAGTATATAGTGGTTGCCTGGGGCTTGGGGTGGAACTAGGGAGTGACTACAAACTGGCACAAGGGGTTCTGGGAGGGGACGAAAATGCTCTAAAACAGGATTGTAGATGATGGTTTCACAACTTTATAAATTTCCTAAAAATCACTGAATGGTACACTTAAAATGAATTAACTGTACGGTATGTAAAGTATACCTCTATAAAGTTGTCTTTTTAAAAAACAGAAAGAGCTTGGATATGGTTGGAACTACTCTGTGAAGATAAGGGTAAGAAATTGCTTATAGTCAGAGAAAGAATGATGGTGACAGGAAAAAGAGGAGAGTTGGAGTGGAGTCACTAAGAAAGTTTTGGACTCTGAGGCTCCTTACCACCATCCCTGTATCTTTAGCAAAGTTTATGAAAATCATTAAAAGGCTGATATGAGTGAAGGAGTTCAGTTTTCTGGTGTCACAGGACAAACATGGAACACCTCATGATGATGCAGGAGTGCAGGTGCAGAAAGAAGCATGGGAAAGCCAAAAAACAAGAACCAAGTAGACCTCTTTGGGAGGCTCTGAGTTGGCATTAAGGTGAGAGCTAAACTTAAAGTTAAGAGACGGGATCCACAGCTGGCATCAGGTTACCCTGGTTTTGTTTGTTTTTTGTATTTCACCAGTTACATTTAAATTTTAGCAGGTAGTAGAGCTGACTATACAGCTATATATTTAAATGATTATAGGGATGCTACACAACTTCAAATGACTAATTTTAAAGAATATCAGTTGTTTTGGGGACCAGCACTCTGACCCTCCTTCTTTTGGTTAGAAACTCCTTTTTGATAAGCAACTCATTCCTTGAGATTGGGTGTTGCTGACCATCACATCTCTCCCCCAAACCATAGAGGACATATGACCCAGGACTGGCCAGAATCCCCTATATCCCTAAACACAGTAATTGGTTCAAGGAAGGACATGTGATCCAAGCCAGACCAATAACTGAGTTCCTGGATCTTTTCTGCCACAACTAAACTTGTAGGATTCCAGCCTGGGGCTGTCAATTCTCATTGTAACCATTTTGTTACAATTTTGTGGAAAATCTAGCCAAAACATGAAGATAAGAGGCCTACTAATATCACCTGTATCCCTGGACCCAATGTACTCAGTTACATGAGTCAGCACTTTTGATATGTGCAAATTAATCTGATTTGAGTTTCTGTCACTTGCAACCAAAAAGTCTCTTCTGTAAAAGGCCACTGAAAAAGAAGAGACATCTCAAGCGGTTGCCAAAGGGGTCCAAAAGATGCATCCCAGAAACTAAAGGGAACTAACTCTCTGTGGAGACTGAATTGACTAATGGAAAACAGGATGCAGGAGAAAAGCAGGTAGATAAACTTCCTCTTCTTTCACAGTCCCATCTACACATCTAAGGAACTGTTCCTCTGTCTAAAGATATCCTGTGTGGCCAAGCATGCACACCTGGCAAACGATCTCTCTTTAGCTCTTTGTGAAGCAGTGGCCAACGAGATAAGGTATCACCTTACATTGTTTCCCATCCTTTTCTTCACTTCCCTCTTCTCTTTAATGCCCTGGGATTATGCCTCCCAGAAAAAAACTCAACTTTTTTTCTTTGGCTGCGTTGGGTCTTCGTTGCTGTTCACGGGCTTTCTCTAGTTGCGGCGAGCGGGGGCCACTCTTCGTTGCAGTGCATGGGCTTCTCATTGTGGTGGTTTCTCTTGTTGTGAAGCATGGGCTCTAGGCGCTCAGGCTTCAGTAGTTGCAGCATGCGCGCTCAGTAGTTGCAGCACACGGGCTTCAGTAGTTGTGACTCATGGGCTCTAGAGCACAGGCTGAGTAGTTGTGGCACATTGGCTTAGTTGCTCCGCGGCCTGTGGGATCTTCCCAGACCAGGGTTCGAACCCGTGTCCCCTGCATTGGCAGGTGGATTCCTAACCACTGTGCTACCAGGGAAGTCCAAGCCTCAACTATTAATCCTTGTTTCAGTCTCTATTTTCCAGGGAACCCAGCCTAAAAGAGTACCTACAAAAAACCTACAGTAATCACCAGGCTTAATATTAAGTGAAACACAGAAAGCTTTCCCTTTGAGATTATGAACAAAATGAGGATGCTCAATATTAACACAATGTTGAGTAGAAATGGTAGTAAAAATCTGTACAATAATGCAAGGTAATAGCCTGCAGACCAACACAAAACAATTAATCAGTTACAAGGTTTGGAAAAGATAAAACAAAAATTCTTGATTTTCAGATGATACGGCTGTCTACGTGGAAAATATAAAGGCCACAGGAGAGTAAGTAGGTTGACTGCAGCCTGATCTTCCCCCTCAGCTTTGTTCAGTCTGTCCTGTACCAGGAGTTTCTCAAGTATGGAGCTGGAATATAAGGTCTCCTGAAAAAGACTGACCCTGTGTTTTCCTGAGAAAGCATAACAGTTCTGGTTGAAATCAGTCCCACAAAACTATTGTGTAACCTGAGGACTGTCCAGAGTTGAAAAGCCTGTGCCCATTTTGAAGAATCAAGGACTATTATTAAACTTTGGTAAAAATTTTTTTAAAAAGAAAAAGAAAATACAAAGGAATCCACAGATACATTCTTAGATTTAACAAGAGTTTAACAAGGTATATAGCTGATACAAAATTATTATATACCTAGGGATAAATCTAACAAAAGATATGCAAGAACCTTACAGAGAAAACTACAACATTTCATTGTGTGATACAAAGACCTAAATAAATGGAGAGATACACCACAACCATGAATCAGGATTATAAGAATGTCATTTCTCCCCCAAATTGATGTACAGATTCAATGCAATCCCAATCAAATTCTAATAGGATTTGGGAGTTTTTTGTTTGTTTGTTTTTGGTAGATTCTAAAATATACATGGAAATTCAAAAAGCTAAGAGCAGCTAAGACACTTTTTTTTTAAGGTGGGAGGAGATAGTCTATCAAATTCCAAAACTTATTATAATGAAAATTGTTTATAATTAGTGAAAAGATGTATAACCAGACCACTGGGACAAAATAGAGAGCCCATAAAAAAACCCACAAATAAGGACACACACATCTATTATAGACATGGCAGGACAGATCAATGGGGAAAGGAGAATCCATTCTGAAAAAATTAAAATTTCACACCATACACATATCAAGTCCAGGTGGAATATAAACCTAAACACAAAGGAGGTAATTACAAAGTTTATTATAAATCAGATGAATATCTTAATGACCTCAGAGAATAAAATATTTCTTAAACAAGACCCCCAAAATACCAAATGTTAAAAAAAAAAAAAAAAACTGATATACTGCATTAAAACTTAGTTTTCAAAAGACTCCATTTTGGACTTCCCTGGCTGCCCAGTGGTTAAGACTCCATGTTTCCACTGCAGGAGGCCCAGGTTCGATCCCTGGTCAGGGAACTAAGATCCCACAGGCCACAACGTGCAGCCCCCCCAAAAAAAAAGTAAAAGACTCTATAAAAAGGATTAAAAAACAAACCACAGTGTAGGAAAAGATATTTGCAAAACATATAATCAATAAATGATTAATCTACTGAATACATATAAAGTACTCACACAAATCAATATGAAAAAGACAATCCAAAGGGAAAAAACAAGGAAGGAAAATGGCAAACTAATTAGGTAATTTACAAAAGAATAAATTCAAATGGTCAATAAACATACAAAACAGGGCTCAATCTCATTAGTTATCAAGTAAATATGTACTAAAACTTTTACAATAAGATAGCATCAGGCATCCATCAGATTGGCAAAATGAAAAAGTTGGCAATACCAAGTGATGGTAACCATGTAAAGCAACATTGTGGGAGTGTAAATTTCCACAACTATCTTAGAAAACAGTTTGGCATAGCCTAATAAGCTTGATGATAAATAAAACTGTTAGGACAAGCAATAAAAACCCAGCAATTCCACACCTGAGCATACCATAGAAAAACTCATGAACATATGTACCAGAATATACATATAGGAATGCTCATAACAACACTGTTTCTAATAGTTAAAAACTGGAAACAACCCAAATGTCCATCTACTGTAGAATGGAAAATTGTGGTATATTTATACAATGAAATAATATAAAGCAATGAAAACGAATGAACTTCAACTGCTTGTAACATCATGGCTGAATCTGACAGATATAATTTTGAGCAAAAGAAGTAAGACAGAAAAGCATGCAAACATACAGTATGATTCTATTTAAATGAATTCAAAAATAAAAAATTATATTGCTTAGGGATGCATTCACAGGTAGTAAAAATAAAGAAAAGCAAGGAAATGGTTATCCCAAATGTCAGGACAGCAGCTTGGAGTACTCTGAAGCAAAGGGTAAGATTTAGAAAAGGAGAGGCAGGATATATAAAAAAGAAAAAAAACCAACAGAACAGTTATAGAGATGGAAATGAGCAGAGCATTTGTGGGGGTAAAGTGAAAACACCAGACTGACTAGTCCAAAATGTAAGCTAGAGAATAAGCAACAAGAGAAGGACCAGATTATAGATGACTTGAAAGTGCAAGCAGGAGTTTGGATTTAACCCCATAAGAAGCCACTATATTTATATTTTTGAACATAAGAATGCCATGATAAAAGCTGTGTTTTAGGGAGACTTCATTTGTAATTAGAGGAGGAAGGGACTAGATCAGCCATGACCTTGTTGTGAGGCAATGAAAGATGCTCCAAGGTGGCAGGGTGGCGTTCATTCCTACACTTCTTATGCGTCCAGTTTACACAAGTTTCTGTGCTAAGCACTGGAGATAAACAGACCTAGACCAGCCCTCAAAGAGCTCTGAAAAGCAGTATAAAATAGGGGGAAAGGGGAAAGGAGGGCAAGCATGAGCAAGTTTAAAAAGAAAAAGAAAAAAAAAACTGTACCTCATGAAATCAGTGATGAACAAAAGAAAAAAGTCAAATGTTCCTAATTCTCAAGAGTTCTATAATCCAAGTACACATAAGGTAGCATAGTAAGCACTGCCATATGGCCCCAGGATTGATGAGAAAGAGAACAGGCAGGAAGTACTGGTGATTATACCACATACATGTGAGAAAGCTGACTATAAAAGAAAAAGAAATGATTGGTTGGCAGCCAGAAATGCCAGAAGACTCGATGGTTCTTTGTTTTATGATGAGAAAGGCAGGATAAGTCTTATGGCTTAAGGGAAACATCCATAAAAAAGAATAGATTGAAGATGCTAGAAAGGAAAGGGAAAATTGTGAGATCAAGGTTGGGAGGAGGTGGCAAGGTATGGGATTCAAAGTACAATAAAACAGGTAAGTTTTAGGTACAAGACACCCTTCAGGCTCAAGAGAAAGATGGTTGAACGATATATTGGGACAGTCATATGCTGAGGTTAAAATGAAGGACTCATGTGGTATGGTCCCAAACTTTTCAGTAAAAGATGGGGTAGGGAAACAAAGATGATAAATAAGAGAAATTATTTGGAATAAACCTCATTTCAAATGATAAGACATTAATTAATAAAAGATCAACTCTGGGGACTTCCCTGGTGGCACAGTGGATGAGACTCTGCACTCCCAATGCAGGGGACCTGGGTTCCAACCCTGGTCAGGGAACTAGATCCCACATGCATGCCACAACTAAGAGTTTGCATACCACAACTGAGGAGCCCACGTGCCGCAACTATGGAGCCCGCCTGCTGCAACTGAAGAGCCCGCCTGCCGCAACTAAGACCCGACACAACCAAATAAATAAAAAAATAATTTTTTTTTTTTTTAAAGATCAACTCTGGACTATTCTAGTCTCCCTCCAACACGACTCTGCAGCTCAGGAGCAAGAAATAGGTTAGACATTCAGCATTAACAGTTAGTGAGATGAGTAAAACAGAAGGTCAGGGAAGTGGTATATGTGTCCAAAGTGATGAAACAGGCAGCACTGAAATAGCTGATACTATGTGGAAAGGACTTACTTTGATCAGGAGTGAGATTATGAATTGAACAAAGTAGATTAAAAGATTGAGTTTATGGGCTTCCCTGGTGGCGCAGTGGTTGAGAGCCTGCCTGCCGATGCAGGGGACACGGGTTCGTGCCCCGGTCCGGGAAGATCCCACATGCCGCGGAGCGGCTTGGCCCGTGAGCCATGGCCGCTGAGCCTGCGCATCCAGAGCCTGTGCTCCGCAACAGGAGAGGCCACAACAGTGAGAGGCCCGCGTACCACAAAAAAAAAAAAAAAAAAAAAGATTGAGTTTATTCTGCCAGTTATGAACAGATTCAAGACTAAAAATAATTGAGGTTATAAATAAGCCCATACCCAGGAAATCCTACTCATGTAAGATTTTCCTCAGAAATAAAGATCTGATGAAAGCCTTTCATTAAATTCTGCTTCTTAGTCAGCAAAATGATACAAAATTAACAAAGATTAAGAAAACAAGGGTAACTTTTGGTATACTAATAGCAGCGCTGTTAGAAAATCTAGAACTACCACAGAAGAAAATATTTTGCAGAAAGAAAATACAGTCGAATAATAATAATTTAAGATCTGAAATCAGAGGACTAGGGTTTGAGCCTCAATTAAGGCAAATAATCTCATTCTCAGTAGGCCTCAGTTCTGCATCTGGATTATGGGAGTAATAAATAACAGTAAGTAACCATAATTCAAAAAGACACATGCACCCCAATCTTCATTGCAGCACTATTTACAATAGCCAGGACATGGAAGCAACCTAAATGTTCATCAACAGAGGAATGGATAAAGAAGATATGATACATATATACAATGGAATATTACTCAGCCACAAAAAGGAACGAAACTGGGTCATTTGCAGAGACGTGGATGGACCT
Source organism: Mesoplodon bidens (assembly GCF_964165515.1). Taxonomy (NCBI): domain Eukaryota; kingdom Metazoa; phylum Chordata; class Mammalia; order Artiodactyla; family Ziphiidae; genus Mesoplodon; species Mesoplodon bidens. The sequence goes on along the minus strand of NC_138177.1, from coordinate 132,985,829 downwards.
AGAGACTGTCATACAGGGTGAAGTAAGTCAGAAAGAGAAAAACAAATATCGTATGTTAACACATATATGTGGAACCTAGAAAAATGGTACAGATGAACCGGTCTGCAAGGCAGAAATAGAGACACAGATGTAGAGAACAAACGTATGGACACCAAGGGGGGAAAGTAGGTGGGGTGGGGTGGGGTGGGGTGGGATGAACTGGGAGATTAGAATTGACATATATACACTAATATGTATAAAATAGATAACTAATAAGAACCCGCTGTATAGCACAGGGAACTCTACTTCACTGTACAGTAGAAAGTAACACAACGTTTTAAAACAACTATACCCCAATAAAAATAAACAAATAACAGTAAATAATATAGGAATAATAGCAGCAGCTAACATTTTTTGAATGCTTATTATGTTTCAGGCACAGTTCTAAGTGTTTTACATGTATTATCTCATTTAATCCTCAAGTTAACCCTACAGAGGTTTTTAGCTCCACTTTACTGATGAGCAAACCAAGACAAAGAGGTTAGATCAACTGCCCAGAATTACACAGCTATTATTTGGTATAGGTAGAATTTCAACCTGGGTGATGTGACCTAGAGCCTACCTTCTTTACTATGTCCTTCTGCCCTCTGGGTTATGAAGATGAGAATGTGGTAAAAAGTGTTTTAAGTATACACAAATGTTCTTCATTACAGCTGAATATCAAGTGATAGGACAAAATAATCCAAACAAAATCCTAGATCATTTATCTACAATCAACATTCCATAAATTGTACCTATTATACACTAGGGAGTGATTACAAAGGTTAACAAGGCATATGCCTTGTCCTCAAAAAGTAGGGAGAACAGGGACTTCCCTGGTGGCTCAGTAGTTAAGAATCCGCCTGCCAATGCAGGGAACATGAGTTCGATCCCTGGTCCGGGAAGATCCCACATGTCACGGAGCAACTAAGCCCATGTGCCACAACTACTGAAGCCCGTGCGCCTAGAGCCTGTGCTCTACACCAAGAGAAGCCACCGCAATGAAAAGCCTGTGCACCGCAACAAAGAACAGCCCCTGCTCACCACAACTAGAGAAAGCCCACACAGAGCAGCAAAGATCCAATGCAGCCATACATACATACATAAATGTAGGGAGAACAGACAAGAGGCAATACTTGACATGAAGTCAGCTTTTCTATGATGAGCCAAGGTTAGTGGCACAATCAGTGATGCAGAATAAAGAGCTTTGAAAAAATCACCAAATCACAGCCTCAAAAAATAACAGCACTAAATGCAAAGGGCTAGGAAACAACTGAACCAGAAAAGAGATCAGTATAATTCTTTTCAAAGTAAAGGTTTCTGAAAAATCATAAAGCTTTAAAAAAGAAGAATAAGTTTTCCAGTAGCAACAGGTTTTTCACAGAGCAACAAAGTTCATACAGGTATATCATAAAAAGGATTATTACTTCCAAATAATAGTCTTAGGCCATATTATAAATCCTGTAATAATAAAAAAAATAGTGATACTTACTGTGTACTTATTATCTAAAAAGCACTGTCATAAGCATTTTATGCGTATGGATTTATTTAACCCTTACAACAATCCTATAAGGTGAGTTCTACTATTAACCCCATTTTATAGACAGGGAAAATGAGGCAAAAGTGAGAGGAAGTAACTCACTCAAGTTTACACAATGGGGGGCAGTGCTAGGGTGTCAAACCAGGCAGTCTGTCTCCAGAGTTGTGCTATACTTCCCCCAGTAGGAAACTAAGAAGCAGAACAAGAATTTATTCAGGGCTTCCCTGGTGGCGCAGTGGTTGAGAGTCCTCCTGCTGATGCAGGGGACGCGGGTTCCTGCCCCGGTCCGGGAAGATCCCACATGCCGCGGAGCGGCTGGGCCCGTGAGCCACGGCAACTGAGCCTGCGCGTCCGGAGCCTGTGCTCCGCAACGGGAGAGGCCACAACAGTGAGGGGCCCGCGTACCGCAAAAAAAAAAAAGAATTTATTCAGAGATATTATTCTGCCATATTTGGTATCTTGGCGGAAAGTACCTTTCATTCACAATAAGCAGATAATAATTCATCATCTATAGCAGTTCTGTCCTTGGTCTTCCCTCCAGATTAAGCCTGTGCATTCCTCCTCAACTATCTCATCTACTCCTCTGGCTTTAAGTACAATCTACTTGCTGATGACTCCCAAATCTAGATCTCCAACCCAATCTCTCTTCTGCACCTTAAACCTGTACAAACAGCCTCATAGACCCTTCTCTTTCAATGCTCCATGAGCACCTCAAAATCAACATGTCCAAAACTGAATCATCATCTCCATCCCACCTCATTTCCCACCCTCACACCCATTCTTCCTCCTGTCCTCCCTTATCTCAACAACTGCCTCCATCGTGGTTGCACAAGTCAGAAACTTGGACGTTCTCCCAGACTCTTCAATCTTCCTCACCTTCCTTATCCAAGCAATCATCAATCACTGCCATGCCTACCTCCTAAGTATCTCTCCAGTCAATGCATGTCTCTTCATTTCCATTGCCTTACTTACTTTTATAACTTTACACGGCTATACTAATTTGAATTGTTTTGTTGTTTTGCAAAACTGGTTATCTTTTTTTCTTGTGTTTTGTCATGCCCTATCTGAGAACAAATTCCATGAATGGAGAACAGACATTGTATGTATTTCACACCTAACTCCCTTATGTGCACTTTCTTGATCGGCACAATGTTCTCAGAGATAAGCTTTTGGTTCTATTTAAAAGAAATTAATACTAAGCATGCATGTCAAGTAATACATCTACTTTTAAATGGCACTGCCTACAGAAACAAAACCAAGTTATTTTACAAAAAAAAATTTTTAAAAGAACAAAAGTAATAATTTCCTATTAAGTCTATCACAGCTCCCTAGGTTATACTAATTATTGTTAAGTGTTCCATGATAGCTAGTAAAGGCCATACACTGTACTAAACCCTTTACACAAATTATTCCGTTTAATGTTCACAACAACTCTATGAGCTGGGTACCGGGTTTTTTTTACCCATTTTCCAAACAAGTAAAGCTTAAGAGAACTTAAACAATTTGGCCAAGGTGCCAACTTAGAAAATAATCGTCAGGATTTAAGCCCGTGGTCACAGTCTGAGCTTATGCTCTTAAGCACTTGCTCTTTTGTCTCTTAAGGAGAAAATAAAATATGTGTTTTAAGGCTCGAAAGAAAAAAAAAGCACAAAGCTTAAATGAAACAGATGTTAGTTTTAAATGAAAAAGTGTCAAAATAGAGTAACACTATGGAAGTTCAAGCAGTTAAGAAACGACTTGTTTGGTAGGTCCAAAAATCTTTAATAAATATCAGCAAACTAAAAAGATCCAGAGTCACAGAAATACAACTGTCGAAAAAGTAATACATTCGAATGTTTCTTCTCTTGGGACTTCAGATTAACAGAAATAGGGTCTTATTAAACAAAACATGTCTAGTGTCATACACACTGATATATTCCACAATGAAAGTCTACAAATATTAGAATCCTCCACCGTAATTCAATTTTTTAGGGGGGAGAAAGGTGGCAACCTCCCCACTACAAGTGGGTAAAAAGCTCAGAAACCTCAACTGTGATCGCTTGCTCACTGCTAGACTCCTAAAACACGAGTCAAAGGGCCGGTGTATAAAGAACACTGCCTATCATCCATCTTTCTCTGGAGCTATGAGAAACACAGGCGCAGTTTACATTCACACGCTACTAGGATCAAGCTCCAGCCTACAATTCGTCAGATCGGGCAGCTGGACACCGAAGGTGCAGACCACAAGCTCTCAACTTTTCATTTAGGCCGTACGTTTTCGATTCTGGGTGCACGAGCCCACTCTGAATTGGACCCCTGGCTGCAAAGAGGATTCCTGTCAGATTTCTGGGAAGGGTGAGAGGCTTGAAGGAGGGGCGGCCTCGCACCGGCCGGGAGCCCGCCGCGCGCCGAATCTTTTGTTGGGGTGGAGACGAGGGCGGACCCCCGCACCCTCCTGAGGGGCAACGGGGGTGGGCGGGGAGAGGGAAAGGGCCCCGGCCAGCCCGGGGGTGGGGACACAAAGAATTTGGGAAGCGCCGAGCGGCCGGCAGACAAGCTTCCCCCGCCCGCCCTTCAGTAAGCCGCCTTGAACTCCAGGCCCGGAGGCCCGAGGAGCCGGCGGAGGCGGGCGCACGGGCGTGCGGGGCTCTCAGCACCCCCGGACGAGGCACGGGCTAACGGCCGGGTTCGGAGGGCGGCACCAGGCCTCGGCAGCCACCGCGTCCGCCGCGAGCCGCCCCCGCGGCCCCCGCGAGCCCCCTCCGCCCAGCCGCCGACCAGGCCGCGGGATCCCGGCGTCCGCGTCGCCACACCCACCCGCCTCCTAGGCCCGGGCCGGGAGGACTCTCCGACTCTTCCCCCGGCTGCGGCGGCGCGCCCCACGCCCCAGATTTACCTGCTGATCTTCTGGGCAAAGGCGCGGCGCTCGGCCATGGCTGCTAAGGCGGCTGCGGCGGTCTGGGCGCGGACGGGCGGGCGCGTGCCTCCTCACTCGCGCTCCCTCCCTCGCCGCCTCCGCCAGTCCCCGCTCCGGACCCGGGAGGCTGGGGCTGGCGGCCGGAGCCGGGAACGAGCCTGGCCGTAATGCTCCTGAGAGGCGCGCAGCAAGAAACCGCTCCTCCCCCCCCCAGCGCGTCAATCCCCTCGGGAACCCTGGCTTCGGAACGCAGCTGCGGCCCGCGGAAGCGAAGAGGAAGACTGGGGCGTGGAGGGAGCGAGCCGCAGGCTCTGGCCTCCCGGCTGCTGCGGGGCCCGCATGACCGAGAGGACGCAAAGAGAAGCCAGACAGGGGCCAGCGACCTGGCGAAGCAAGAGAATAAGATAACCGAGCGTATGGGGCGGGGGGGGGGGGGGGAGCCTGGCTCTCCCGAAAAGGAACGGAAGGAAATGGAAGATGGGCTTTGCCAAGGCGGCTGTGCTCTGCCGCCCGGGATGGCTGGGTCCAAGTTCCTGCAGCACCCATCTCCGTGTAGTTGAAAGCACTTTCTGTTCTGCTGTGACCTTGTGAATGGGGTCTGACTGGAGAAGGAATGTTTTTTCTTACAGAAAAAGAGCCAGAATAGAGCTTTCTCCTGCAGAGGTAACGATAATAATAGTTGACTTGGGGTGCTAAGCCAGGCACTGGATTAAAGTTTTACAGGCATGCATAATTTTACTTAATCTTCACAACAGCTCTTGGAAGTAAATCATTATCTTCATTTTAGAGGAAAGGAATTTGGTTCGGAGAAACTAAGCGACTGGCCCCGGGTCACACAGATGGTAACCTCTTCAACGGAAGTTCAGACCCTGAGCCCAGGCTTTTTCTTTGAAGACACGTGTTTCCCCGTTAGTAACACTCTTCCTGAGACTATTACATATCCCTTTTGAATCTCATTTTTCATATATATATGTTGAACCAGATGAGCGCTAATGTACTTTACCATTTTGATATTCTGTTAAGTAATCTGTATATTTACCAATCAAACTGATCTTGCCCATCAAATCCTATAAAACAGGGACTAGCAGAAATCATGTTTCATTTTTCTGTTGTAATCGCATAGTGTCTAATGTGTTTGGCTCCTAATGCATATTTGCTGATTACTGATGTTACGGTGAAACTAAGAAAAATACCTTGGTTTCTTTAGTACCTTTCTCTTAAGTGTTGCAAGAATTTAATATGTGTATTTATTTATTTATTTGTTTGTTTGTTTATTTATGGTCTTGCTGTGTCCTTGTGAAGTATGTTGGATACTTCTTTTCCTCTTTTTTACAGTTGGAAAGTCAGAAGCATGGAGCTGTTAGTTCATTTGCCCAGAGTCACACATTGAGTCAGAGGTGAAAGCCTCAATTAGTCAGATCCATAACTTCCTGTCAGATCCACAGTGCTCTAACCACTGTGGAAGACTTCATTTATTTTGTTTAACAATGCTCACTCCAGTAAAGGTGGTCTATTCAAAGAGGTACATACGTAGCTTCTCCCCAAGTGTAGTACAAAGTGCTGTTCTCAGGAAGTTTGAGTCCATTGGGAAACATGAAACAGCTACTCAGAGAACTACAAGTCAAGGCTAACACTGTATGCTGGCCTTTAAGACCCTCCATGATAGAAACCCAGTCATATGCTGCCACCTCCTTACTGTGTGACCTGGAGCAAGTCACTTAACCTCAACTCTAAAACAGGGTAATAATTGTACCTACTTGAAAGAGTATTATGAGGGTTCATTGAGTTAATTCACACACAGTTCTTAGAACAGGGCCTGGCATATGGTTAAGTACTATACATATTAGCTGCTGTTATTATTATCACTGTTATTATCATTATTCATCCTACCCTTAAGCTTGTCCTGGGTGCTTGATAGTCACTGAATCGTTTGTCTGCTCTCATTCTCCCAGCCAGATGTTATATGCCTTTATCTCTGCTCTCCAAACATCTTTTCACTACTCTCTCAGAGAAATGACCACATTTTGCTTTGAATGGTTCTTTGTGTACATGACTCACTAGTTGCCAAAGTGTCTGAAAGGACATTGCATGCACTGTGCAGCTTGGTGGGAACATTTAGAGCAAGAAGAGGACAAGCTGTAAGCAGGCTAGACAGAGTCTGGGGAACCCTTCAAGCAAGAATGGTGGTCCCCGCCTCTGGGGAGCAGCTGACGTCACAGACAAGTCCAGTGTGGGAGGTATCCATGTCCCACAGGAGTCCAGTCTCAGGGATATGTGTGGAGCTCAACAGAGGGACTGAGAGGGGAATTGTTTTGGCTGACCAGCATCCATGCTCCCCACACTACCCCCTGTGTGTGTGTGTGCACACCCGCACATACAGCACACACACACACACAAACACACAGGTCTCAATCCACCAGTCACAATCACCACACTTCCATGGAGCAAATTCCCGCAGCCCAGTTTCAAGGATGAGCATGTGGCCTAGGCCTGGCCAAGCCGAGCAGCACATTCCCCTGGCTTCTGTGACTGGTTTAGGGGTAGGCACATGAGTCAAGCCAAGACTGTTGGGCCCAATCAAAAGTAAAAATTGCATTTGCTGTACTAGTGGCCTCCATTTGAAGAAGGCCTGCCTGTGAGTGAAGCCAAACACAGCAGAGAGGAGAGCAAAAGGTGGAAAAAGACTCCTTATAACATTACTTGAGCCTTGGACTTTGCAGTTACATGAATTGATTATGTGCTAGGGGGAGGGGTGCCTTGTTTTGTTTTGTTTTTGTTTTTGCTTAAGCTAATTTGAGTTGGGTTTTCCTGTCATTAGCAAACAGGAAAAATTAGTGCTAAAACAGGAAAAATTCAAAAGCTATGTATAAGTTCTAGAGAGTATCAGTTCTCAGCATCAGGTGAAGACAAGATGTTCATTTCATATGAGGTGGAGAAAACTGGATGGAGTTTAACTCCATGTTTAACCCAGTTAAAACTTTGTGGAAAGGCTCATTGGAACTCTGGGAGCACCAATGGCCCAGCCGTTGACTGGGATTCAGAACCCAAGTTCCCCACTGATAGAAAGATACTGGCAAAGGAATTACTAAGGGCCAGGACCAACTTGGCTGAATAGCCTCAAAATAGTTTTAGGTGAGAAAGCCTCAGGACACTTTTTTCACTAGATGTACACAGTGTTCTAAAGTCCTTCAAGCAGAAGACTTAGGGATACAGCAGGAAAAAAGAAGAAAGGGAGGAAAGTCACATTCGTTTCACATTTTAAGTTTTATTGGGCTCAAGTTTCCACCTTTAATATAGCACTAAGGAGGGTAATGGTTGTGGCAAGGTCAAGGTTCTAAGGCCACAGTACAAACGGGCAGTTTTTGTGTCGTAAGAATAAAATTCTGGCTTTGCGGGCAGAATGTATTCTCTTTGGGGATTTTTGGAGTGGGGGGGTGGGTAGGGAGTGCTTCCTTTTTTCAGGCTTGAGCTTTTATGAAGCACCACTGGATTCATGCAGTAAGAGCAACATGGGGCTCCCTCCAATGAAGGCTCTAGGAGGGCCAAAGTAGTGGCCTGGACGAAGGGAGGACTCGACCATGCCACTTAGGCTTACCTCAGTCCCAAACTGAAGCCTGGGAGTTGGGCACAAAGTCCAAGCTAGGGATGCTTTGGCTGCCTTGTCCTCTGTCATTCACTCTCCCCTACTACCTAGCAAATGGGATTTTTGCAAGGGACAATTCAGGGATCCTAAACCTGGCCACGCTTCACAACTAATAGCACCCATGTTTATCCTGTTATAATGCTTGATACATTATTCAATTATTGCCCATTTATCCATGTACGCCATCACACTTGATCTCATGTTCACCATCGTATTTTCAGTATCTAATACACTGCCCGATCCATTATAATCACTCAGTAAATATTTCTGAGTGAATTAATGCCATAGACTAAAGTATTTTGAGATCCTGCCCTAATTTACATTTCCCCCAAAGCAGAGCTTGAGACACAACTTGAAAGCAGGCAGTTTATTAGGGAAGAGATCCTAGAAGCTGGAGAGAGGGAGTACAGAGAGTGGACTAGAGGAGAGAAAGCTGGTAATGGGGGCATTATTGAGTGTTAGCACAGTGGGCAACAAAGCTTAATCCTGCCTGCCACCCTCTGGAGAACTGTTTAGTATGCACTTCAGAATTGGCCCTGTGAGGTTGAGTATTTAGCTACCCTTGGTTGAAGGCTGATCCTCGGGACATTAACTACTCCCACACTCCATGCTGCAAAAAGCTGAGCGATATGGTAGGTGCTTCAGGTAGGAAGCCGTCCGTGTGCATAACTGTCCACCACAGCTGCAGCTAAAATCAGAGATGAGCTGTGGGGAAGAAGTATGAAGTGCCAATAGTTTCTATTACCGACCCCCTGCAAGTGACACAGAGACTACAGTAACAATCCTCCTAAAACAGAATGTATGCCCCTCATAGTTCTTTAGTTGGGAAGGGCCCAAAGGCCAGGCTACCCCAATCAAAATGGCCTGAAATGTAGGCTCAGTGCCCACTTGAAAAACAAGCCCAAGTTATGCCTTTTCTGAATGAGCTGTATTCCAAGGTAGTCATATTTGATGAGGGGAAGTTATTTTAGAAGAATTTGAGCTAACAAATGCAGAGGTAGTGTAGCCTCTGGTGAAATACTGAATCTAGACCTGTACTATCCATCAACCACTTGTCACATGTAACCATTTACATTTAAGTTAATTAAAATGTGAGTCATTTTTCAGTTATACTAGGCATATTTCAAGTACTCAATAGCCACATGTGATTAGAGGCTACCATATTGGACAGTGTACAGATAGAACATTTCCATCACCATAGAAAGTTCTATTGGACAGCACTGACCCAAATATTATAGCTGATAAACCATTAAATAAGAGCCTGTTGGAGAATTTTAAATGGTTGGGTTAGGCCAATAAGAACAGAACCCACTGATTAATCTTAACATCACAAAGAATTCAATCAGTCACTGTATTCCTCCTCATGTGAGGTAAAGAGGAGTTTAGGATGTATACAGTACCACCTATGAAATATTTCTGTCAGAAGTTTAAACCCAAATCTGATCAAGCCTCTGAATCTAATTATGAGCCTATAGAAAATATAGGGGTTGGGGGAACATGTTAAGTAATACCCTAGGGTTGCAATTAGCAAAATTGAGAATATGGTAAATTATACAGGACGTGATGACCTGGTTCCTTCAAGAAATAAGTAGCAAGGAATTTTTAAAAGATTAAAAACAGAATAAAAGCACAAGCAACAAAAGGTGAATTGGACATCATCAAAATTAACAATTTTTGTGCTTCAAAAGACACCACCATCAAGGAAATGAAAAAACAAACCAAAGAATGGGAGAAAATTTTTGCAAATCATTTGTCTCATAAGAGACTTCTGTCTAGAATATATAAACGACTCATATATCAATAATAAAAAGACAAATAACCTAATTTTAAAATGAGGAAATGATTTGAATAGTCGTTTCTCCAAAGAAGATATGCAGATGGCCAATACACGTATGAATAAAGTGTTCAACATCATTAGTGATCAGGGAACTGCAAATCAAAACTACAGAGAAATATCACTTCACACCCATTAGGATGACTAGCATCAAAAAGACAGATATAACAAGTGTTGATGAGGATGTGGAGAAATTGGAACCCCCTTAGACTGCTGATGGGAATGTAAAATGGTGCAGCTGCTCTGGAAAACGGTCTAGCGGGTCCTCAACATGTTTAAATACAGAGTCGCCATGTGACCCAGAAATTCCATTCTTAGGTATATACCCAGGAGAAATGAAGACATATGTCCACACAAAAACTTGCACATGAAATGTTTATAGCAGCATCGTTCACAATAGCCAAAAAGTGGAAACAACCCAAATGCCAATCAACTGACGAATGGATAAAATGTGGTATATCCATACAATGGAATATTATTTGACAATAAAATTAAATAAAGTACTGATACATGCTACGATATGGATGGATCTTGAAAACATTATGCTAAGTGAGAGAAGCCAGACACAGAAGGTCACAAGTTATATGAAACGTGTGGAATAGACAAAGCCATAGAGACAGAAAGTAGATTAGTTCTTCCCGGGGGCTGAGAGAAAGGGAGAATGAAGAATGACTGCTAATGGCTTTAATGTTTCTTTTGGGGGTGATTAAAATGTTCTATAATTAATTGTGATGGTTGTACAGCTCTGTAAATATACTAAAATCTATGTAAATTTTACACTTTAAATGGGTGCATTGTATGGAATGTGAATTACATCTTGAGCTGATTTTATTCACAACACTGACACCAAATATGTGGAGTTTTTTTCCCCACACCAACCAATTCTCCAACTCTCCAAACACCAACTGGGTGTCTATAGTTCATTTCAGTTCTGACACAACCTACCTGGGTTTTGCATAGACCCCACAAGTTAAGAGCTCAATCCTGCAAGATTACCCCCACCTAAGATGACAGCTGCAAGTCATAGGTTACCACCTGTGCTTCTGACCAACCGGCTATAAATTCAGTGGGCTCCCACAATCCCCTTCCCAGTTTCAATAATTTGCCAGAATGGTTCACATAAATATATTAAGTGATATTAAGAATTATTATTTTCTGGGTATCTTCCCTTTGTTCCTCCAGAGCCACTCTCCACCCTACTCTCTGCTCCAGAAGGCTGGACTCTATGGATTATACCACTAGGGCTCCCATGCCCTTTAGCCATTAGATGGACGAGGCCAGTGAAAACTACTAGCAAAAGAAGAGAGAGAGGGAGGAGAGTAATGTCAGGGTATCATTTCCCTGTCTCCCTCCCTGCAAGATCACCCTACTGTGTCTCTTGACCTAAGGTCATTGCTTTTCTCAGTGTAGCCCACTTTATAGATTCTTTCTTTTTCCAGGTTCTGGTAACCACTCCCTCCCCATATCCTTATGGGTCTGGAGGCGGTACCAACTCAGTCACTTACCCTAGGTTACTGTACTATACCTTGTGGTTCCCCTATACCCACAACCTTTAAATAAACCCTCTTAAAGTTATCTTATTTGAGTGTATCCTCTGTTTCCTGTTGAAACCTTGATTTAAGTGCGATAAGGGTTTTGCGGTTGTACAAAAAGAAGTGGGGTGGGGGGATCTTTTATTCCCTTAAGATACATTCTGAAATGTTTATTAAAGAACTGATATAAGATCTGGAATTTGCTTTAAAAATAATCCAACATGATTGATGTTTAGTAGGTACAGAGTTTCAGAATTAAAAGATGAAAGAGTTTCAGAGATCTGTTGTACAACAATGTGAATATACTATTGAACTTTATACTTAAAAATGATTAAGGTGGTAAATTTAATGTTATGTACTTTTTACCACACACACAAAAATGATAATCCAATGTGGGCTTACGTTGGTAATTGCTGAAGCTGGGTGATGGGAGCATGGGGATTCATTACCTCATTCTTTTTAAGCTGAAAGAAAGAAAAGATAAAAGTCCCAAATTAGTATGATATCAGAAGAGAGAAGACAACCCGCTGATTAGAGAAGATAGAAAGAGAGTTGAAAGCTCAGAGAATGAATCTATCATGTAGCCAGACTAAAAGGCCTAAGAAGCTAGGGGTTAAAGAAATAAAGCAAGTAGAGGAAACATTGGGGCAAGGGCCAGCTTGAAACCAATATCAGTGGTACCCTATTGTGCCATTCTTATTTCATGTCTCTGGGCTAGGATCTGAAACCTGATGGAGATTATTGATCTGGATCTGGGCCCAGATGAGGCCAATGTTCTTTAGGAACAGTAGGGTAGATCTGGAACAAGCAGGTCTGACACAGAAAGGAAGGAGAAGCACCAAAGTTCAAGAGTTGGAGTCATGGAAAGGTTCTGTCAGATCCTATGTGTTGTAGGCTGTGGGGAATGACTAAGAGGAGAGAGAACAATTGAAATTCTGAAAGAGACACTTGATAACCTTGAGATAAAGAGGTACCTTTCGTTTGCTACCTGGGGAGGGAAGAAAAGGATGGAAGATCATGCAGCATTGTAGAGGTAGAAATAAGGGAAATTGAGGGAGCTACCTTCAGATACCATTCCATTTTCTCACTAAATATAACCATGTAATGCTGGTATATTCATTTTCAATCACTGTATAACCAAAGGTGACCATTGTCATACATTCATCACATAATATAACCTATCAAATGAATGCCTATCTCGTATCCACAAGTCCTGCCCACATGCTTGGGGAAGGCTTATACAAAACATGTATACCAGGGGCAGGAATCTGGGGGGCCATCTTAGAATTCTGCCTACCACAACCAGGAAAGGATGGGAATCATGGATGTATGGGGTCATTGCTAGAACAGGTTCAGTTCTAGATAATTGTTAGGGTAGTAAATTTTCTGTTATCAGTATCACGTGGCACTGGGACAAGTATGAAAAAGAGTTGTGGAATATGCTTTTTCCAAATATTTCAAAGAATTGCATAACTTCCTCTGTTTGGGGACTACTAGGTGTAGCCTCGCTTAAAGATAGACGATTACCTCTTAAGAATGCTGCCTAACCCCATAATTATGTGATTCTGAAATAGAATGTCATCTAGCACCTTAGTTTTGGTATTTGCTATTTTAATCTATGTGTAACTTAGTTTAAAGTTCACTGCTTTCGGGACTTCCCAGGTGGCACAGTGGTTAAGAATCCGACTGCCAATGCAGGGGACACGGGTCCTATCCCTGGTCCAGGAGGATCCCACATGCCACGAAGCAATTAAGCCCATGCGCCACAACTACTGAGCCTGTGCCCTAGAGCCCGCGAGCTGCAACTACTGAGCCCGTGAGCCGCAAATTCTGAAGCCCTCACGCCTAGAGCTCATGCTCTGCAACAAGAGAGGCCACCGCAGTGAGAAGCCTGCACATCACAACGAAGAGTAGCCCCCACTCGCCACAACTAGAGAAAGCCCGCGCACAGCAACAAAGACCCAACACAGCCAAAAATAAATAAATAAATAGATAGATAGATAAATAATAAAAAGAAAATTTTTTTCACTGCTTTCTTTACTGGTTTAGCTCTATAATATCACACAGTTTTTTACAATAGGTGGGATATTCTATCAAGACAATTTTGAATCAGATTCTGCTTCTGTCTCTGCTGCTAGCTCAAATATGTTACCTAATATCACTGAATTTCACATTCTCTGCATCTCAAACAGATTACAATAGATATTTCTGAAAGATTTTGTGAAAATAATTGGTTCTACAAAAATAGTTTGAAAGCTGTAAGTAGAAAGAACTTAAATACTGCTATAAAAGCTCACTTTTATTTGGCATATTTTTTCAAGGTACATTTTTTCGAACAAGAATTACCTAGCCAGCCCCTTAAGGTTGTCAGCTCTAAAAGTTTGTATATTTTTACTTTTCCCTGTATAATGTATTTGTAAATCATAAACCTGGAAGAAACCTGAGAGCTTATCTAGCTCAAGTGAAGTGGAGTGAAATGATTTCAACTAAAACCATCCAGGTAGTGGCAGAACCAGGTACAAAACTCAGGTCTCTATATTCCATTTAAATGCTATTTTCATGACTCCATGGTATCCATTCATTCACTGCCTTTTATTCACTAACTGAATAACTATCTTTTGAGTGCTACTGTGTGCCAGGGTTTGTCCTAGGGCATAATGATACACTATTAATGAGAAAATCATCCTTGCTCTCCAGGATATTGGTAGGGGAGGGGTGTGGAGATAATAGACAAACAGGCAGTTCTTTGATAAAAGTATGCACAGAATACTTTGGGAATACATAAGAGGGGGCTATAACCAATTCTTGTGTGGGCAAGAAAAACTTCCAAGAGGAGAAGACATGAATTCTAAAGGACAAATAGAAACTAGCCAGGCAGAGAAACTAGTGAGGATGGGGAATGGGCATTCCAGGCAGAGTAAACAGCATGTACAGGTGCACTGGGTATGAGAGCTTGGCTTATTCTGTGAAGATGCAAATGGGTCTATGTGATTTGAGCTTGGCACACAAGGCAGGGAATGATAAGAGGTAAGACTGGAGAGATAAAGCAGAGGCCAGATTATGTAGAGTTTGGTGTGCCAGGCTAAGGAATATAATAAAGTACACACTGAAAGAGATGGCATAGGAAGTAGAAAATGGCAGGAAAAAATCTGACCAAATTTAAATTCTATTACAATGATTACTCCAACTTTAGTGAAGAAAACAGATTAAAGAGAAGTTAAAAGTGGGGACAGGTAGACAAATCAGAACACTGTTGTACTCATCCAAGGGTATCACTCTATAGATCTGGTTACTGTAACAGAAACCCAAATTACAGGGGTTTGCACAAGATAAAAGTTTTTTCCTCACTTAGGGCATAAGCAACCCAGGGCTGTAGAACAGTTCCAGGACATGGACTGTCAGGTGTTGTCCTCATTTGCATGTTCCAAGATGGTTTACCACTACCACATACACCTTACAGCCTGAGATATAGTAAAATGGAGAAGAGGATACGTTTCCCTTTAAGTTTATGACCTGGAAGTTCCACATTACTTCAGCTCATATCCCATTAGCCAGAATTTAAACACATGACCATTGCCTATCTGCAAGGATAGCTAGGAAATATAGTTTTTATTCTGTGAGGCCATGAGCACAGTTAAAAAAACAAGGGTTTATTATCATAAACAAAGGGGAGAATGAATTTCCTGGGGGACAATTAGCAGCTTTCTATCATACAATGTAAGAAAAAAAAGGACCTGATCCCCAAAGCCCTCTATAGACTCAATACAACCCCCATCAAAATACCAGTGGCATTCTTCACAGGAATAGAAAAAAACAATCCTAAAATTTGTATGGAACCATAAAAGACCCCAAATAACCAAAGCAATCATTAGGAAAAAAAAAAAAGCTAGAACAGTCACACTTCCTGATTCAAACTGTACTACAAAGCTACAGTTATAAAACTGTATGGCACTGATACAAAAATAGACATCTAGACCAATGGAAAAGAATCGAGACCCCAGAATTCAACCTTAGTTATATGGTCAACTAATACTCTACAAAGAACTAAGAGCACCCAATGAGAAAAGAATAGTCTCTTCAATAAATTGTTTTGGGAAAACTGGATAAACACATGCAAAGCAAAGAAATTGGACCCCTATCCTACACCACTCACAAAAATTAACTTGAAATGGATCAAAGTCTTAAACATAAGACCTGATACTGTAAAGCTCCTAGAAGAAAGCGTAGAGAAGTTCCTTGATATTGATCTTGGAAATGACTCTTTTGCATATGATACCAAAAGCACAAACAACAAAAGCAAAAATCAACAAATTGGGAGTACATCCAACTTAAAAGCTTTTGGGCTTCCCTGGTGGCACAGTGGTTAAGAATCTGCCTGCCAATGCAGGCGAGACAGGTTCAAGCCCTGGTCTGGGAAGATCCCACATGCCGTGGAGCAACTAAGCCCGTGCGCCACAACTACTGAGCCTGTGCGCCTAGAGAATGTGCTCCACAAGAAGAGATACCACTGCAATAAGAAGCTTGTGCACTGCAATGAAAGAGTAGCCCCCATTCACCACAACTAGAGAAAGCCCACGCACAGCAACGAAGACCCAATGCAGCCATAAATAAATAAATAAATAAATAAAAACTTTAAAGCTTTTGCATAGCAAAAGAAACAATTAGCAAGATTAAAAGGCAATCTATAGAATGGGAAAAAAAACTTACAAACCATATATCAGATAGGAAGTTAATGTCCAAAATATATAAAGAACTCATACAACTCAATAACAAAAAGACAATCTGATTAAAAAATGGGTGGAAAAACTAACTAGATATTTTTTCCAAAGAAGTCATCCAATGGCCAACAGATACATGAAAAGTTGCTCAACGTCACTAATCATTAGGGGGGTGCACATTAAAACCACAGTTAGATATTACCTCACACCAATTTGAATGGTTATCAAAAAGACAAGAGATAACAAGTACTGGCAAGGATGTGGAAAAAAGGGAAATTTTGTGCATGGTTGGTGGGAACGTAAAGTGGTGCAGCCACTGTGGGAAAAATTGTGGAGGTTCTTCAAAAAATTAAAAATAGAACTACCATATGATTCAGTAATTCCACTTCTGGGTATTTATCTGAAGAAAACCAAAACACCAACTCGAAAAGATATACATACTCTCATGTTCATTGCAGCATTATTTACCATAGTCAAGATATTGAAACAACCTAAATGTCCATTGGTAGATGAATGGATAAATAAAATGCCATACATACTTACAATGGCATATTATTCAACCATGAGAAAGGAGAACATCTTGCGATTTCCAACAATATGAATGAAACTTGAGCACATTCTGCTAAGTGAGATAAATCAGAGAAAGACAAGTACTCTATGATATCACTTATATGTGGAATTATAAAAAGCCAAACTTGTAGAAAATGGTGGCTACCAGGGGTTAGAGAGTAGGGAGACAGGACAGATGTTGTTTAATGGTACCTACTTACAATGAGTAGTACATAAGTCCTAGAGTTATAACGCCAGTGCAATGAATCTAGACAGCAATATTATAATCATCAAACTTGCTAAGATACTAGAACTTAATTTCTCCAACTACTAAAAAGAAAGGATAATTATGTAATGTGATAGAGGTGCTAATTATCACTACAATGGCAATCATATTACAATATGTAAGTGTATCAAATTAACTTGTTGTACACCTTAAATTCACACAGTGTGATATGTTGAATATATTTCAGTTAAAAAAGAAAAAGAAAAAAAAATAAGAAAAGAACCTGAACCTAAGGTACTGGCAGTGAAAATGAAGGGAAGTGGACCAGTTTGAAAGGTGATTAGGAGAAGAGTTGACTCAGATGTAGATTGACTATGGAAGGTGAGGGACAGGATGGTGCCAGAGATGATACCCACAGGTTTCTGACTTGCAAACCTGGGTGGATGATGGTGAATAGTAGTTACTGAGTAAGAGCGTATAAGAAAAAGAAATTTAGGGAGGAAGTATAGAATTCAGTTTTGCACAAATGGAGTTTGAAGTGTTTACAGGACATTTAGGCAAAAATATCCAGTGACCAGTTTTGGAATCCAAAGCATCTATGTGGAAATTTGGTGTATGAAAGCAGATGTTATTTGAGATATGAGAGCAGGGAAAATACATCAACCAAGGGAAAGAAGAAAAGGCTGAGGGCAGGAACCAAATTTTTAAAGAGAAAAGTAAAGAAGGGATACTAAAGAGCAGAGAGGAAGAAAGGGCAATGGAAATAAGAGGAGAATGAAGAGATGTGGTGTCTTAAAAGCCAAAGAAGGGGAACTTTTCAAGAAGGAACAATAAAAATTATTCATACTCAACCATAAAAAAGAATGAAAATTTGCCATTTGCAACAACATGGATGGACCAACCAAGAGGATATTATGCTTGGTGAAATAAGTCAAAGACTGTATTTTTCACTTACATGTGAGATCTAAAAATAAGACAAATGGATAAATATAACAAAACAGAAAAAGACTCACAGATATAAAGAACAAACTAGTGGGTATCAGTGGGGAGAGGGAAG
Organism: Mesoplodon bidens; assembly: GCF_964165515.1. Lineage (NCBI taxonomy): Eukaryota > Metazoa > Chordata > Mammalia > Artiodactyla > Ziphiidae > Mesoplodon > Mesoplodon bidens. The sequence goes on along the minus strand of NC_138177.1, from coordinate 132,967,816 downwards.
CGGGGAGGGACAAGATAGGGGCAAGAGATTAAGAGGTGCAAACTACTATGTATAAAATAAATAGCTACATGGATGTAATGTACAATTAATATAATATTGTAAGTCAACTATACTTCAATAAAAAAGTAATAAAATTTAAAAATAAAAATTATTCAGGAGCATTATGGGAGAATTCCCAAGGAAAATGATTAGCAAATCTCCAGCTTTCCAATAAGAAGATTGGAGATTTCCAATAAGATGGTTGAGCCATTACTTACTTGAGTCAGGGAATCTAAATGAAAGCAATAATGGCACCAATTTTACAGATTTTGGGGAGGATAAAATTAAATAATTCAGGGGCTTGGCACATAGTAAGTGCTCAATAAATATTAGCTATCTTTGCTGTTGTTTTTATAATTATTGGGAGTATTATTTTGAAACCCATTTAATAGCTATGGGGTCTCTACCTCCTATTCCCTATCCCTTCATCCTCCTACCCCCTCTTCATTTCTCACCTGTCCTTACCACAAGGAGTAATGCCTAGTGTGTTAAGAGCACTGTGGAAATCCTAAACTCTATTCCCAACCCTTTTGGTATGTCAAGTCAGTGGAGCTGGCTATCAAACAAATTCACACATAATAAAATCAACTACTACATATAAAGATTGAGCAGATTCCAGCCATTTTAAAAGCTTTTCTTTGCTGTATCCTGGTTTTTTCTGCAGTTTGACATTGCCTTGTGGTGTGTCTCCTAACATATTTTAAAAGACATCACATTTACTAGAGGACTTTATAGCACAGTAGTTAAGAACATGGGTAATCACTGAGACATTCTTATGCTATCATTTTGGATTTTTTTAAAAATTTCACTATAGTTCAGTTTCTTTATTTGTAAAATTGGAATTATAATAACACAAGAGGTAGTAACATCATAGCGTTTTATGAGTGCATTCCTGTGCTTTTCCATTTTGGAATTCACTGTTCCATTTGAGATGTTTCAAACCTCTGAAGAAAAAAAAAGTCCCAAATTCTCTTGAGGTAGGATAAATATAAAGAATAACAATTCTTGGGACTTCCCTGGTGGTCCAGTTGTTAAGAATCCGCCTTCCAATGCAGGGCACATGGGTTCGATCCCTAGTCGGGGAACAAGATCCCACATGCCGCGGGGCAACTAAGCCTGCGTGCTGCAACTACTGAACCCATACACTCTAGAGCCAGCACTCCACAAGTAGAGATCCTGCGTGCTGCAACTACTGAGCCCACGCACTCTGGAGCCCTCGTGCCACAACTAGAGAGAAGCCCATGCGCCACGATGAAGAGTCCGCCCACCGCAACTAAAGATCCCACATGTCGCAATGAAGATCCCGCAGGCCGCAACTAAGACCCGACACAGCCAAATACATAAATAAATAAATATTTTAAAATAATTCTCCCTCCCGGGCTTCCCTGGTAGCGCAGTGGTTGAGAGTCCGCCTGCCGATGCAGGGGACACGGGTTCGTGCCGCAGTCCAGGAAGATCCCACATGCCGCGGAGTGGCTGGGCCCGTGAGCCATGGCCGCTGAGCCTGTGCGTCCGGAGCCTGTGCTCCGCAACGGGGGAGGACACAACAGTGAGAGGCCCGCGTACCGCAAAAAAAAAAAAAAAAATTCTCCCTTCCCAAATGTAGACATAGCTCTAGTATTCCATAAATAATGCTATCTTTTATTGTGCAGATGATGCAACTAACCTTCTGTGTCTTTCCTATACCTGGAAGACGATGGATAGGAGCCAGGGTGGGGGGGTTTGTGAAATCTTACCTTCGAAGGGATCAGTACCTGAGTTTTCCCCTTATTAAAAATAATGAATTTGTACTGGTACAATCTCTCCCTTAGAACTTTTATGATAAAGAACAGACATTCAAATGCCCACTACATGCCAGTATGTCTCTAGCAAATGGGCCGAGTAAGAGAGAAGGTCACCATAGTAAATGGGCCGAGTAAGAGAGAAGGTCACCATAGGTAGGGATGGGTAAAACTGAAAACTGAAAATAAATAAGAGTTAGCCAGATGAGGCTGGATGCTGAGGCCAACAGAGAGGAAAGCAGAGTGAGCAGGAGCTAGAGGTATCGTCCTGATGCATTGTTTTGACCTGCATTGTCCAGTTTTTGTAGCCACCAGCCCCATATGGCTATTGAGCATGTGAAATACAGCTAGTCTAAATTGAGATGTGCTATAAATGTAAGATCACACTGCATTTCAAAGATTTAGTATGAACAAAAGAATTTAAAATTTCTCATTAATAATTTTTATATTGATTACTTGTTAGAATGATATGTTGGATATTTTGGACTAAATAAAATATATTAGGAAAATTAATTTCAGCTGTTTCTTTTTCCTTGTTTATGTAGTTAGTACAATATTTAAAATTGCATAAGTGGTTCACATTTGTGGCTTTCACTGTATTTATACTGAACAGCACTGGTTTGAGCACTTGGGTCCAGCCATTCCTAAAGTTACATTAACTCTGGATTAACATAAGCCAATAAATTCATATTTTTGCTTAAGCCATTTTGAGTTGAGTTTCTGACACTTGCCACTAAAATATTTCTAATTAGTATATTAGCTAAAAAGAATTAGTTCAGCAAATGCATTGTTTCCCATACTAGGAAACTGGAGAAGATGCTAGAGACATAGCAGTCTAAAAACTTGATTCCCTGGGAACCAATAATAGAGCGTTTTGTTCAGGCAATATTGCTTAAGAGTAGGGAAAAAAATCCCTTAATTTTATTATGCCAGTGTCAGAAATCAATCTAGTTATTAAAGTATCACTAGTTGTCTGGGTTGACCAGATACAGGTTTTTAGTCATTTATTTGATGCATTTGATGTATTCTTATTTTTTTTTATATAAATTTATTTATTTTTGGTTTCATTGGGTCTTCGTTGCTGCACACGGGCTTTCATACACGGCGAACTCGCCAGGGAAGCCCTTAGCTTTCATTCTTTGATTCTAGTTTTATTTGTGTTGTTGCTGATGGGTAGATTTTGTTTCAGAATGATAAAAACTATGAAAGCACTAACAGACAAAATGAAGAGTTTTACCTGCTTTACACGTAAAAAGTCTGTTTGTAGAGAAAATATTCTAGATATAAACTTCTAGGATAGGGGACTTCCCTGGTGGTGCAGTGGTTAAGAACCCGCCTGCCAATGCAGGGGACATGGGTTCGAACCCTGTCCGGGAAGATCCCACATGCTATGGAGCAACTAAGACTGTGCGCCTAGAGCCAGTGCTCTGCAACAAGAGAAGCCACCGCAATGAGAAGCCCGCGCTCCACAACGAAGAGTAGCCCCCACTAGCCGCAACTAGAGAAAGCCCACACGCAGCAATGAAGACCCAATGCAGCCAAAAATAAATAAATTTATTTTTTTAAAAAGTAGTAAAAAAGGGCTTCCCTGGTGGCGCAGTGGTTGAGAGTCCGCCTGCCGATGCAGGGGACACGGGTTTGTGCCCCTATCCCGGAAGATCCCACATGCCGCGGAGCGGCTGGGCCCGCGAGCCATGGCCGCGGAGCCTGTGTGTCCGGAGCCTGTGCTCCGCAACGGGAGAGGCCACAGCAGTGAGAGACCCGCGTACAGCAAAAAAAAAAAAAAAAAAAAAAAAAAAAAAAAGTAGTAAAAAAGAAGTAATCTCTGAGAATGTACTTTAAAAAAAAACTTCTAGGATAGCAAAGAAAATGTAAAAAGAGTATCCTCTTAACAAACAGCATAATCTAAATTAAATCAATCTACATTATTTTCCAGTAGAGTTATAGGTCACAAATTCATATAGATGTTTTTCATTTATTTGAGCTAAACATGCAAATCTCTAAACCCAATGAACCTTGGAAGGCATGCATCAGAAATATAATAGAAACATACCTGGGTTCTTTTCATAAATCTGTCATCCAGACACAAAACACTCCACACCTTTGTCAATGATGAATTGAAATCAGCAGAGATGGGCTAGGATGACAAAACTGTGTTCAGGAAGATGCCTATGAGGGGAAAAAAACTAGATATGTTGGCTCACAGACAATTCCATATATGGAACATTAACTTTAAGAATGAGGCAAGGGATTTCACTGGTGGCGCAGTGGTTAAGAATCTGCCTGCCCACGCAGGGGACACGGATTTGATCCCTGGTCCAGGAAGATCCCACATGCCATGGAGCAACTAAGCCCGTGCACCACAACTACTGAGCCTGTGCTCTAGAGCCCCTGAGCCACAACTACTGAGCCTGAGAGCCACAACTACTGAACCCACATGCCACAACTACTGAAGCCCACGTGCCTAGATCCCATGACCCACAACAAGAGAAGCCACCTCAATGAGAAGCCCACACACCACAACTAGAGAAAACCTGCACGCAGCAATGAAGACCCAACACAGCCAAAAAATAAATTAAAAATAAAAGAAATTAAAAAAAAAAAGAATGAGGGGACACAAAGAGTCTACAAAAGTAAGATGCCTGATTTGTTCTTTCCCAGCACACTTCCCATCATGCCTGACTTCAAAGAAGACCTTAGGACTAGCAAAGTTTTTCTCTATGATAATCAAAGGAAATTAATAAACTGAAAATAAACACTTTCACTCCAATTGTGCTCATTATCGCCCCTGAATTCTTTTTTTTAAGGTTATACTAATTTTTTTTAATCTTTATTGGAGTATAATTGCTTTACAATAGTGTGTTAGTTTCTGCTTTATAACAAAGTGAACCAGTTATATATATATACATATATCCCCATATCTCTTCCCTCTTGCGTCTCCTTCCCTCCCACCCACCCTATCCCACCCCTCTAGGTGGTCACAAAGCACCAGCTGATCTCCCTGTGCTATGCTCACTCCTGAATTCTAAGGAATTTATTGAGTGACCAAATCATTTTAAAACATGCAGTGTTTTACATGAGAAATGTATTTTAATTATGTATTCAAATGCATATTAATGTATTCAAAAGTATTTTAGCTAAGTGATAAAAATTTTTCAATTAAAAGTTAAAACTTAAAAAAATTAAGTTAGTATTATCTCTTTAAAGAGACTTGTTTTCATGAAAGCAGAAATGCTTTTTTTAACTCTCCCAGTGCTGGGTACCCCACATTACTACTACTGCTGCTGCTGCTGCTGCTGTTACCAGTTACCATTTATTAAATGCCAGACATTGTGCTTGGTACTTTACATAAGCTATCTTTTTTTCCTGTTTTGGCCGTGCCACGAGGCTTGCAGGATCTCAGTTTCCCAACCAGAGATTGAACCCGGGCCAAGGCAGTGAAAGCCCGGAATCCTAACCACTAGACTACCAGGGAATTCCCTTCATAAGTTAGCTCTCATCTTTGCAACAATACTAGCCATATTATCCCCAGGGCACCAAAGAAGAATGAGATTCTCTGAGGCTAGGTGGCTTAACCAAGACCCCACAGCCAGTACTCAAAACCCAGGTCTGATGTCAGGCCTTGGGCTCATTCCACTAAGTTTTGTCTTTCTCTACTTAGTCGTTGGGACAATCTTTACTTAATTTGAAGGGCCAGTAACTATCCCTTTTTCCTCACCTAATTTCTGAATCAATGGGAAAGCAAGTCATGAGTATTTCAAGTGGGAGCCAAAAGAAATCACCGTTGTACGGATAAAGTTTAGGTTAGAGGGCTGATGTCTGAGCAAGTGGGCTTCCTAATACTGAGTCCAGAATTATTCAAACATACGTCCCCAGTTGCAGGCAGTGCTGGGGCTGAGCAGACCCCTCGGCTATCCCCAGCATGGGCGACACCTGTACACAGAGGGGCAGAGAGATAAACACATGCTCTCTCTCTTTAACTGTATTCCAAGAGGAAGAAGCTAAGCTGTTCATGCCCAACTTCTCTTTTCAAATATCACCCCCCAGGGTGGAGTGAGTGCCAGGCTGGCAGAAGATCACAAGCTCTACTAATTTACACACTAATGGGCTCCTGTCAAATGGAAAAACATCAGAAGCAGGGAAATGTATCTTCAGTAACACTAATAGCATACTCACAGGTTAAACACATCTATTTCTCTATCTAGAAGAGCCCAATTGATTGATTTATAGCTCTTTCTAATATCCTTGATAAAAATTTATTTTTGCCATTGCCCTGCCTATACTCAGAGCTTTAATAGTATCATCACTTTATCATTACAAAGCGATTATCCTAAGCACCTACCTGTATGTAACCTTGGGATAGATCCTTTAATCTGCCATTGTACCACTGCGATGATTTCAACAGAGGACATTTATTATAATAGATTATGAAACATGAGAGTATAGATGAGCTCAATGCTAACAAAAGCTCCCAAAGGCCTTTATCTATCTTATTCAGCACTGCTCCCAAGTTTAGTGCCTGGCACGTAAAGGGTCTCAATAAATATTCGTTGGATATATATGAACACATTTTCCAAAAATCCCACGTTTATTTAGATGGTCCATATATAAGTTAGCATTTATAGGAGAGCCTTAATATTGGCAAAGAAATATGTTCTGGAAGACTTTTCAAATGGGAAAATTCTCAGTACTCTATGAATGTCTTAGAGAGAGAGGAAAGCCAAGAAGAGGCAGTTAAAAGAAACAGTATGATGCTCCTGTTTCAAATGGATATTTGCACATACAGTATTCTTCTCTCCCCAGCATTTTCTCCTCTCCACACAGTGTTTCCCCACTACCTCCTTCTTTCGTTTCTTTGTACTCTTCTTCTATTGCTGCTTCTCCTCCCTCCTATCCTTCTCTCCCTCCTCTACTTCACAGAAAGAGGGAGAGGTTTTATGCAGGAAAGACCTATATCAATTTAGAGAACCCGATCTGCATTAGGGGAGTCATGCGGTTCTCGGGACTGGGGAGCTTGAGCAAATTGGAGAAGACTAAAGTCTGCAGCTTTCTAAACCAATCACGATATCAGTATTTCTCAGCACACACCTTGCTCACTATAGCTAAGGAATCATTTTTAGATCTGTAACGGCTCTGACCAGGACCACAGGCAAAATTAACAAAGTAGGCAAAGTTTGCTGATTCTCATTTACCTTCATACCTGCTTCTTTATTTCTGCTCCACTGAGGATCCATGGTCTTTATGTTGCTGTTCTCCTGTCCAAAGTCCCCCATCCTTCTTCTAGCTTGTCTTCCCCAAAGCACCACATTAAGTACTCCCCTCTTCCTCCCTTCATCTATTAGTCCATGGTATAAGATAGAAAGTCTAGGAATATATTCTAGCTAGTTTCAGCAGAAAAGGAACTCTTTAAAGGACATTAAGGAGTTCACAGAATCTCCTGAGAGGTGGGAGAACCAGGCCTGGAGGATCAGTGCACAACTCACATACCAGAGAAACATCACAGCCTCTACCACTGACTCTAATGTAGGGCAAAGACCCCTCCGATAGAACTTTTGCTACTGTTCCCTGGGAATTTGAACACACCTGCCTCACTTGCTAGACTGGGTACTCCCTACTTCTTTATCTCTCTAGCTTCCCTTTCTTTCTTTCTTTTTTTTTTTTTTTGGCTGCGTTGGGTCTTAGTTGCCACACACAGGGTCTTTGTTGAGGCATGCGGGATCTTTCACTTCCGCATGAGGGCTTCTCTCTAGTTGTGGTGTATGGGCTCCAGAGCGCTTGGGCTCTGTAGTTTGCAGCACGCGGGCTCTCTATTTGAGGAGTGTGAGCTTAGTAGCTGTGGAACGCGGGCTTAGTTGCTCCGCAGCATGTGGGATCTTAGTTCCCCGACCAGGGAAGGTAGATTCTTTACCTTTGGACCACCAGGGAAGTCCCAGCTTCCTTTTCAAAGTCTGGCACAAATGTATCCAGTTGGAGGAGCCTAACTGCAAGAAAGGCTGAGGAAGTGAGGGTTGGCTTCTATTTAATTGGGTAGAGAAATCAGCAAATACAAGAGTGTTCAGAGGTGCTGGGCAGCCAATAAGAATAATAAAAGTGGGGCTTCCCTGGTGGCACAGGGTTAAGAATCCGCCTGCCAATGCAGGGGACACGGTTCAAGCCCTGGTCCGGGAAGATCCCACATGCAGCGGAGCAACTAAGCCCGTGTGCCACAACTACTGAGCCTGTGTTCTAGAGCCCGCGAGCCACAACTACTGAGCTCCCGGGCCACAACTGCCGAAGCCCTCACGCCTGGAGCCCGTGCTGCGCAACAAGAGGGGCCACTGCAATGAGAAGCCCGCACGCTGCAGTGAAAAGTAGCCCCCACTCGCTGCAACTAGAGAAAGCCCGCGTGCAGCAACAAAGACCCAGCGCAGCCAAAAATAATAAACAAATAACATAAATAAAATAAATTTTAAAAAAAGAATAATAAAAGTGTACTACTCTGCTCCAGTTAATCTCTCAAGTCCTACTAATCTGAGCCAGGCATTCAGCAGCTTGAAGTAATTCACACAGAACTGTGGTTTCCATCTTTGAGAGTTGGCAATTTATAAGAGTACCTTATTAACTCAAATGAAACTTCAGTTGCTGAGTTATCTGTATGGAGAAAAATACTTTTTAAAAAAGGGAACTTCTAGAGTTCCTTTTATTTCTTCGTTCAATACACATTTTATTGAGCTCACAGTGTGCCATATAGTAAGCTATATTGAGGAGACCTGGTCTATGCCCATAGAATTTGATAATCTCATTGGGAATCGAGAAAATTTAATACATATAAAACAATGCAGTAAAGGCAGAAATGGTGATGTATATAACTATTTTATTATGTACATATGCATATATAAAGCATTCTTAAAATGTATATTCCCTATAGGTGTGTGTATATGTACATGTGTGCATATATATACACATATAGTATTCCTATATTGTGTATATGTATGTGTGTGCGCGTATATATATGCACATAGTGTGTAGTATTCCTATATATTTTAAGGCAGTTAGGGCAAGTTCCTTGGAGGGCAACTTGAGCAAAGTCATAAAAAGAAATAATTTGGTAGTGAAGATGGGCAGAGGATGTATATTTAGGGGAACCTCATGCAATTTGATTTTACTAGAGGGAAAACTAGCAGGGAATAAAAGGGTGAAAGATAAAATGGCAGAGACATAAGCAGGAGAAAGATCAAGAATCACCTTCATATTCTATGTTAATGAGCTTAGCCTCTACCCTGTAATTGATGGGAAAACTTTAAGTGTTAAAGGTGGGGAGGTGCAAAATGGGTATAAGTGGTCAAAAAGTACAAACATTTAGTTATTAAATGAATAAGTACTGGGAATGTAATGTACAGCATGATGACTATAGTTAACAATACTGTATTGTATATTTGAAAGTTGCTAAGAGAGTAGATCTTTTGGGGGGGGTTGTTTGTTTTTTTGCCACACCCTGCGGCATGCAGAGCTGCCCCAACCAGGGATTGAACCCATGCTCCCTGCATTGGAAGTGCAGAGTCTTAACCACTGGACCACCAGGAAAGTGCAAGAGAGTAGATCTTAAAATTTCTTATCACAAGAAAAGAAAATTTGTAACTATGTGTGGTGATGGATGTTAGCTAAACTTATTGCAGTAATTATTTTGCAGTATATACATATGTCAAATCATTATGTTGAACACCTTAAATTAATACAATGTTATATGTTAATTACATCTCAATTTTTTTTTAATGAAACAAAGAATTCAAGTAAGAGATAAGATGATCAAATTTGGGTCTTAAATAAATTGCTCTGGCTGTGGGGGGAAGATGGATTTGAAAGGGTTCAACACTGGAGACATGGAGAATGTAGATTGTTAGCAGCCATCAGCCAAGAAGTTTTGAGGGCCTGAGCTAGTGATTTTAGGAATGGAAAGGAGGGAAATTGGCTAATAAATAACGTAAGCTTGGTCTTGAAGAATGAGTAGGCATCAACCAGGCAGAGAAGTGAAAGAACATTCCTAGGCAGGTGTAAAGGCAGGGAGGTGTGAAAAAGTCAGAAATGTTCTGAGAAGTGGAAAATAATTCAGTCTGACTGGAGCACAGGATCCCTACAGGGGACTGTCAAAGAAAAAACAGTGCTGGATGGTAGTTAAAGTGGTAAAATTGTTGTCGAGTCCAGGTTCATGTGCCTGACAGATGCACAGTGAGGCCAAACAAACCAAAATGTCAGAGTCTGGAATAGAGAAAGGCTTATTGCAGACCGCCAAGCAAGGAGAACGGGCAGCTCATGCTCAAAAGACCTGAATTCCCCAATAGTTTGGGGGGAAGAGTTTTTAAAGGCAGCATTTGGGGTAAAGGCTGTAGGGTGTGTGACTTTCTTCTGATTGGTTGGTGGTGAGGTAACAGGCTGATATTTCAGGAATCTCAACCTTCTGGTTCCAGCCAGTCTGGGGTCTATGTGCTTGTGGTCAGCATGCCATCACCATCCTCCACCTGAGTGGGGAGACCTTAGTTTCTGTAGAACAACTCAAAGATACGTATGAGATTGTTTTCTGTATCCCTTCAGGGAACTAGGAGTCCCGTGACCCTATTGTCCTATTTTGGAACTTGGGAAAGGCCTAAGAGACTAAGGTCTTTTTTCTTCTACAAATAAGAAACAGGGGACACAGAGGGGCTTTTGTACCTGGGAGGGCCCCGCAGGGTCCTGCTCTGTTTCAAAAGCAGATTTTATTCAGGAACTATTACAATAGGGGAAAAGGGACCTCAGGATAGAACTGGGCTCAATTTGGAATATAAGGGAAAGTGGGGATTTAGAGCCAAGAAGTGGGGTGGGGGCATGAGGGTGAGGGTGTCAGTCAGTGGATGGAAAATTACTAAGGGAGTAGGATAATTCTTGCTGAACTGTCCTAATAGGATTCTTGCAGAAAGTAGGACAGAGTGATCGGATATCACCTGGGAGATAGTGGAGGATGACGAATTTGAACAGATTTTGAGGGTGATCAAGGGTGGGGGATTCTGTCTAAACTGATGTAGCAGAATTCTTTTTTTTTTTTTTTTTGGCCATGCCCCGTGGCTTACAGGATCTTAGTTCCCCAACCAGGTATTGAACCCAGGCCCCAGCAGTGAAAGCACTGAGTCCTAACTACTGGACTGCCAGGGAATTCCCAGATGTAGAAGAATTCGTGCTAAAAATAAGTGGTGTGGGTTCAACAAAATTGGATGCTGAAGCCCAAGGTCAAGGCCTAGTTGAGAGGAGGGCTTACAGGAGCCTGATTAAGTTTGGTCAAGGATAGGGTCTTTGTCAGGCTGAGGCAGAAGAAAGCTGTTTGGGTAGTTAAAATCCAATTCTATGCTATGCTTAGGAGTTTGGTCTCCTTGGTAGTTTATGCTTGTGTATTATGCACACCCACCTTTTCCTTCTTTGTAAGGCAGAGGCTCTGAACTGCATAGGGTGCAATAAAATCAAGGAGTCATTGATAGGAGGCCACAACCCTTCCAGAAATACTCAGAACCATAATCAAGAACCCTCACACTGGGAGGACCTGTAGTTCTTTTGTGAACTGCCTTTCAATCCTGCAAACCTCATCGCCTAAATTACCACTGAGTGTTATCTGAATACAGACTGTCCCTGAAGCCCCTAATTTCATTGCATTGACTGAGGCTTTAGTGAGTCTATTGTTGGAAAAGGAAGCATTTGTGCCTCAAGTACAGGAAATCACCAAACAATTAACTTCCATGGACTCGTGCAGCCTGGGTCAAATGCCTCAGTATGATTGTCTTTGTTTCATGTCAGGCTATTGAGGAAACATTTTACAGGTCAGAATCTTGGCCTCAATGTGTTGTTTTGTGTCAATGGAGTCAGCTGTGAGACCTCAAACACTGATAACTATCTATAGTAAAGCGTGAATATAGCAGTCAGTGGTCTGTCACAGGGAAGGGAAGTTTTCACAGGGGCAGAGAGTTTTCTCAAAATACATTGTAATTTGGATATTCAGAGGTGGGAAGGGCCACTTATACAGACCAGAAGAGAAACTAGTGTGGGAAGCAAGGGAAAGGAAAATAGTTATTATATTTTGTGGTCAGCGAAGACTAATCTCTTGGAGGCAGAGAAGTTGGTATGTGTTGCACGCAAGGCCAGAATTATGGGCAGGCAGAGGCAATTGAGGGGCACTAGAAGACTTCTCTGACCCAGCATATGCCTCAGAGAAGGCCCACAGAGCAAAAACAGAGTAAGATGACAGTAAGGATGAACTTCCACAAAATTTTCCAAGAAATCATTTTGGATGGATCATTTTGCCAGGTGAAGAAAACTGTATTCATACTCTGGGACAATATTATACATATATTAAGAAAATGACAACTGATTACTATTATTCTTTTAATGAAAAAGGCAATAGGAGCTAAGGGCACAAGCTTGAGATCAGTGGTTCTAGGTACAAAGCCTGGCTCTATTACATACTTTGTACTGCAGATAAGTCACTTAATTTCTGTGTTATCATTTTCCTTATTCATTCTAAAATATTTGCTGAGCAGTGTAGGGGAGGAAAAAAATATTTTCCCCTGTACCCATCTTAGGTTCATTAGCTGGGGCTCTATAAATTAGGGTGACAAAAGAGAGATTAACAAAGACAAAAGACAGAAGAACAAGCAGAAGTTTATTAACATGGCATGGGAGCATTTAGAGATGGGTAACTTAAAGGAATGGCTAGAACTTGGGTTTATGTATCATCCTAAGAAAAGAAAAATAAATAAATTATTAGACAAGTGACAAGACAAAAGAAAAAGTCTTTGAATTTCTAGGGAAGGCAAACATATGGGGGAACTAATGCAAGATAAAGGCTAATTAGTAAAGTTTGTTATGTAGATTCCTCTGGTGCCATCTCTGGGCTATTAAGGATCTAGAGTTATCTCCAGTGATTAATTTTTGTCCTTCCCAATAGAGATGGGAGGGGAAATATCTATACAGATTAGCAACCTGCTTTTAGGCAAAGAGGAGGAGGGCAGAGAGTTTTTCTTGTATCTATTCCTTTTCAATTTCCTTCAGCCAAAATAGTTCTTATGCCAAAATGACTTATTTTGAAGTGGCACATTTTGCTACCCTTCAGCAGCTACTATGTGAACAGACAAATAAGATTCCTACTTTTGAGAAACTTACATACTAGTTTTAAGTGTAGAGGAAGAGAAAAACAATAAATAAGTAAATAAAAAACAAGATGATTTTAGAATGTGATAGATACTGTGGGGAAAATACAGTTTTAAGTGTGTAGACTCTGGAATTTAGTCTACCTGGGTTCAAATATTGGCTCTGCTCTTTAGTAGCTATGTGACCTGCATGAGGTATTCAATCTCTGTGCTTCCATTTCCTCATCTGTAATTGGTGATCGTAATATAGTCTCATGGGGTTATTATGGAGATTAAATGAAGAATCCATGTAAAGTGCTTAGAATTGTGCATGCCACATGTAAGTCCCTAATAAAAGCTACCTACTAACACTATGAATAAAATAACTGGGATGATATAACAATAAATTGGGAGGGTGTAGCTTAAAATAGGGTAGTCAATGAAGGACTCTCTGATGCTCTTCCAATTAAGCTGTCACCCAAGGGATGAAAAGAAGCCAGTCATGATTAAGTATTTCAGGAAGAGGGAAATCTAAATGCAAAGATCCTAAGGCAGGAAGAAGCTTAGCACATCTGAAGAAGAGAAATTTGACCTGTGTGATATAAAACACAGTGAACAAGAAAGTTGCATCGTATTAATTTTCTATTGCTGTGGAGCAAATTACAACAAACTTAAAACAATACGCTTTGCCATATAACAAAATATAATCACAGGAATAACACCCGGGGTGAAGATCATGGGGGCTAGAATTCTGCCTACCACATGCATGAAGTAAATTGGAGCCACATCATGTAAAGCTTTATAGGACTGACAGGGAATGTTGATATTATTCTAAAAGCTAAAAGAAACCCTTAAGTTTTCAAGCTAAGTGTCATGATCTGATTTATATTTCCAAAAGTTCATTTTGGTTGCATGTGGAGAATGGATTGTAGAGATGGTAAGTAGCAGCAGAGAGGATGGCTGTCCAGATGTGACATGAAAGTACCTAGGACTAAGGGAGTGACAGTGGAGACAGAAAGAGAGGATGGATTTTGGCCTTCTTTAGATAAGGCCACAGAAGTTACTGATCAGAGTCCATGTAGGAGATATGGAAAAGAAATAACTTAGAGGATGGTAATGCCATTACTGAGATGGGAAAGAGAGGATGGATTTTGGCCTTCTTTAAATAAGGCCAAAGAAGTCACTGATCAGAGTCGATGTAGGAGATATGGAAAGAAAATAACATAGAGGATGGTAATGCCATTACTGAGATGGGAAAGAAAGAGGAATGCTGAATCACGGGCAGGGGATGGGCTTGGCAATCAACAGTTCTGTTTGAGATGCATAATAGGAACCCAAGTCTTTTCACTGGTTTTCCTGCTTCCATTCTTGCCCAATTCCTCCCCCTCCTCAACTACTCTTAGCAACTACAGTGATTCTTTTTAAAACTTAAGACCTTTTATATCACTTTCCTGCTCTCAACCTCCAAATGGCCTTGGTTCACAGAATAAAAGGGTTTTTACCGTAGTTTACAGAGTTGTACACAATCTGACCTCTGGCTACCTCTCCAGCTTCACTTCCCATCATTTTTCTCCTTGCTTACTGTGCTTCAGCCACTCTGGCTTTCTCCACGCTCCTCAAACTTGGCAAACCTCCTTCCATGTCTGAGCTTTCAAAATTGCCTTTTTCTGTAGATCCTAGAAAGCCCACTCCCTCATTTCATTCAGGTTTCTGCACAAATGTCTCCTCCCCAGATAAGCCATATTGACTGATCTATAGTAAATAGCAACATCATCACTTTATTTTATTTTTTTGACTGTGGCGCTGCATAGCTTGGGGGATCTTAGTTCCCTGACCAGGGATTGAACCTGGGCCCCTGGTGGTGAGCACACCGGGTCCTAACCACTGGATTGCCAGGGAATTCCCGTGACATTGTCAATTTAACTCTTTGTCCTACTTTACTTTTCTTCAAAGCACCTGTCAGTATGTAACATTGTAATTTAAGTTTGTTTCTTACCTGTTTCTCCCAGAAGTTTCACCAACAGAACTTTCAAACTTTTACCGATCTGATCTATAAAAACTTGTATATATCAGTGAGTTTTAATATGCCTTTCTCTTACTATGAATGAAGTTGGAATGTTTTTCATATCTATTTTGTGCAAATTTGTTTTTTCCTCACTTTAGTAAATATTACATGTTATATACTTTAGGACCTATCTTCCCCTACCCACCCCCCTTTTTTAAAACATTTCCAGCCTATTTATTTATTTATTATTGAAGTATAGTTGATTTACAATGTTTCAGGTGTATAGCAAAGTGATTCAGTTATACACATATATATATATATTCTTTTTCAGATTCCTTTCCATTATATATTATTATAAGATACTGAATATAGTTCCCTGTGCTATACAGTAGGTCCTTGTTGGTTATCTATTTTATATGTAGTAGTGTGTATATGTTAATCTCAAACTCCTAATTTATCTCTGCCCTCCCCCTTTTTCCTTTGGTAACCATAAGTTTGTTTTCTATGTCTGAGAATCTGTTTCTCTTTCATAAATAAGTTCATTTGTATCATTTTTTTTAGATTCCACATATAAGTGATATCATATGATATTTGTCTTTGTCTGACCTACTTCTCCTTTTAATAAAATGTGTACTTTTATATTGTGTGTCTTAGTCCATTTGGACTGATATAACAAAAATACCATAGAACGGGTAGCTTAAACAACATTTATTTCTCATAGTTCTGGAAGTTGGGAAGTCCAAGAGCAAGGCACTGGCAGATTCGGTGTCTGGTGAGAGCTGTTTCCTGGTTTATAGACAGCCTTCTTCTCTCTGTCTTCACATGGCAGAACAGGTTAGACAGCTTTCCTTAGTCTCTTTTATGAGGTCACTAATCGCATTCATGAAGGCTCCACCCTGATGACTTAATCACCTCCCAGAGGCCCCACCTCCAAACACCATCCCATTGGGGATTAGGTTTCAACATATGAATTTTGGTGGTACACAAACATTTAGACCTTAACAGTATGTTAAGTGTATTTATATACACTCCTTTCCACAAAATATTTGAAAAAGTTTTTGGAGGCACATATAATAAAGTAGTAAATTATAAATAAAAGAAGAAAATGAAAACTAAGAAAAAGAAGAATGTTAGCATGACTACCCATTGGGAGTTAATGTAAATTACTATGTTTAAATTACAATTTTTCCATGAACTTCTTAGTGTTACCATGTATAAAATTGTTCTAAAATTTGTATTATAGACACAAAGATGGCCCCAAATTATCCTCATTTCCTGGTATTCATGCCAATTTTACCTTGTGTAAAACTCTCTTGTTGGTGTGGGCAGGGCCTGTGATTTGCTTCTAACCAACAGAATATGGTAAAGGTAATGGGATGGCACCTCTGTGATTGCATTACGCAAAACTGTAACTTTGATCTTGCTAACAGACTCTCTTTATTGGCTCTCTGACTTGATGGCTTTGATGAAGTAAGTTGCCATGTGGAAAGGTCCATGTGGCAAGGATCTGAGGTCTTTCTCCACTCAACATTGGAGGAACTGAGGCTTCCAGTCCAATCATGTGCAAGGAACTGAATGCTGCCAACAATGATATGAACTTGGAAAAAGAACCTTCCCCAGATGAACCTCACATGAAACCTCTGCCCTGGCTGACACTGACTGCAGCCTTGTCAGGGACTCTGAAACAGAGGACTGAGCTAAGCCATATCCAGGTTCATGACCCAGAGAAACTATGAGCTAATGCATGAATGTTTTAAGCTCTTAATAAATGAGTGATATTTTGTATCACTCAGTTTGTGGTAATATTGCTACACAGCAATAGTTAACTAATAAAACTAAGGTATAGGAAATATCACATTTCATTGTTTTTCTAAATTAAATTAAATCCTTTGGACTCTCCCCTATCAGGGTTGATAATTCAATCAAAGTTATTTTTAGAGGGCCCCGTCTCATTCTTGATAAAAGAACCCTAAGGCTTACCTGATTCAGGGAAACTGAGGAGAAGAGGTTCTCTCAAAGAGAGTTCTCAATCCATCAACTTGTTGCTGAAATACACATTGTCTAAATCTATGCATCTATGTATCTATCTATCTATCTATCTATCTTCCTGTCTATCTACCTATCAGCTATTCTAAGGTGGCTACCTCTGCTGAAAACAGCATCTACTCCCTCTGTGCCAGATTTGGCGACTGGAAACTTCACTACAGAGGGATGTTTACAACTTAGTATTCAGTCCCCAGGTACACACAAAGCCATTCTGTCAAAATTCCTGCAACTTCTAGGCCACTGTGAGGAAGTGGAGTGCAAAGCCCCACAGCTAGAGGACAAAGCACTATGCATCTGCCTACTCTAGATAACTTACCTCTGCACCAGCCCCTCCTCTCTTAACACCGGAAGCTCTTTCTCTTTAGGCCAATCCAGCAGCAAGCCTCCAAAAACCTAGATTTCAAAAACAAACAATGTTCTCTTAACTAGGTAAAGGAAGCCTAGATCTTACCAAATAGAACACAAAGTCCTGGCTACTTCCTCTCTCCCACCCCCATGCTCCTCCCAGACAGAGAGGGAAAATGGTGTGTCATTCTTTTGTGATGGTTCTACAGTAATTGGAAGTCCTTTAACTTGTCACTTAGGTTGCTAGCCACACAGTCTATCTATGATGAGAACAAATACTCAATCGTGAAGTTCTCAATATTGTGAAAGATTCTATTTCCTCAAGAAAAACAGTACTTTTTCTAGCTCCAGATTCTACAGGGGACTTTTCTTTTAAGAAATAAGAGGGTAGCAGTACTAAGATTTGCAAATTCTAGTCAACTTAAAGACTGGATGTTGGTGAAACCCACATGCAGTGACCCCAGGCCTGGGCTCAGTTAGGGTATAGGGTATAGAGCCCAAATAGTTTGAGGTAAGAGAGGACTGAATGTGTGGTATTAACCATATTGTGGAGGGACATGTAGGCACCATAAAGGAGATAGATTAAAACTGAACCAAATATACACATGTATATTTCACTAGCTTTAAAAAAGATCTATATTATTTACCACCATAGTCTTGACTGTTACATGGTTTCTGATGCTCTTTTTATTTTTTTCCTTTGAAATGCATTGGACAACATTCCAAACTATTTATATAACCAAATCTGTGTTCTTCCACAGAGTTATGAATTTAGTTTTTCAGCAGTTCAAAAACATTTTTTTCTCTTTTTTCTTTTGCCATTATATCCGATAATGCTGTGTTATTCCTCCTACTCAAAAGCCAAGAAAGACAATCCAACTACTTCCTCCTCCAACGTGCTTACAGGAAAGAATAGAAACAATTTTATCAACTCCAGCTTGGGCAGCACAAATGCCAGGAAGATTTTCTTAGATATTTTTAATCCTTCGTGACTCTCACTGTAGGTGCTTTCCAACATTTTGGTTTTCTTTTTCTTGAATTCTGTTCTTGCTACAAAAACCTTCAGTTGTCTAACACTGATGGCATTTAGTAATCTTTGCCAAGTTTAATTCCAATTCTGTCACTTGGAAGGTTTCAGTGACCCTAGAAGAAGGTTTTTTTTGTGCAATAGGAATTTGCTCAGGAAGTGTGAGTCAGGCCCCCTCCCTCTCCTCCCAGTAAAATAGATTGGATGATTTCCTTTTTTTTTTCAGGATAGAAACTGAAGACAAACCAAAAAATATGGCCATCACCCTTGCTCCTACCTCAGTACAAGTTAAATCTGCTGCATTGCAAGAAGCAGTGTTTACCTCAGGGAAGTATATGTATCTCTAATAGTACCAAGGTCATTTTAGGTAGTAAGCAGGCAAAATTTTTAGTTTAATAATTATGTATTCATGTTCGTATATATTAGAAAAGTATAACAACATATTAACCCATCATTTCATGGACGTTATTATTTCAGATTAGGTTAACAAATAACAAAAGAAGGTCCAAGGAAAATATGAAGTAAATGATAATATGATTGGCATGCATATCCTGAAAGTGGTACATGAACAATGGTGTATGAACAGCTGATGTTTAAGAACACTGTCCAATTAAACTATAGTGGAATTTGTCTTAAGACAAAACTGTTTTGAATCCCAGCATTGCTACTTTGCAGCTGTGAGCTTTAGGTAAATTTACAAACCTCTTTGAACCTCAGTGTCTTCATTTGTAATGTTAGGATAATTTCTACCTTGTAGAGTTGTTGAGAGAAACCGAGCTACTGGTTTTAAGTGTAGTTTTAAAATGAGCATAGTATGTGCTCATTAAATGGTAGACATCATATCTGATTCCTCCCAGCTCTGTTTATTGTCATTTATCTTAAGTAAAAATCTTGTAGCCACAAGCAAGTAACCAGCTCTCCTATTCAACATTAGTGTCAAAAAATACTGGTGCCCTTGAGAAATAGGGAATCTAATGAATAGGGCACTGTTTCGGGAATCAGAGATCTGGCTTTCACCTTGGACTTAGTGCAGCAAGTGATTTAACTTGCAAAGCGACCATGAAAACAAGGCTTGTGCCTGAAAAAATAAACCATCTTAACTCTTTTCCTTGATGCATTTGATTGTCATGGGATGTTTTTCAGGATTAGGAGACTATGACTCAATTTCAGTTCAGGTCAGCAAACATTATTTCTTTTCAGCACTTAATCTGTGTCAGGCACTGTGCTACTTCTCAGATATAAAAATGAATAAGGCAAACTTCCTGAGCTTTCGTTCACTCATTCAGTAAATGTTTAGGGAGTACCTACTAGGTAATAAAAACCTTGCAAGACCTGGGGAATCAAACAGAAATAGTTACTGCCCTCATGGAAATTACAGTATAGGGAAAGTTATAGAGAGTGATGTATTAATAATTGTTTAAGAACTAGTTCTCCAAAAAATAAATTAGAAAGTATGTGTATGTGTGTGTTAAATTTTATTAAGACAAAGGATGTGTAGCACACAATTTATAAATAATAATATATACCCTATTGTAAAATCATTATAGCAAATTGATTCTCACAGAATGATTTTGTAGATTGTGAAACTCTTGTAAGCATGGCCAAACTATGGTCACAACTGACAAATGAGTGTGGGTCCACCTGAATGTTGGTTGATATTTTCATTTCAGTTAAAGATTAAGATGAAAGTGAAACAAGAAAGAGGAATGTCAGAACTTCATTTGTTTGTCAATGACTGATTTCTTTGCTGCATGAGATAATAGTTTTCAAATACCCGAAGACTATATCCTTAATTTTTTTGTGCTATTCACAATCTAACCGTTACAGACACAGCACACTCTTAAGTTTAATTTGCATTATTAATATTTTCTCCATCACATTCTAGACAATTTCATTTCATTCTAGACAATGAAAAGAACAATATCAATTCCTTATTTGTAGCATTTTATATAAATGCTCCCACTATAGCCACTTTTTTTTTTTTTTTTTTTTTTTTTTTTTTTTTTTTGCGGTACGCGGGCCTCTCACTGTTGTGGCCTCTCCCGTTGCGGAGCACAGGCTCCGGACGCACAGGCTCAGCGGCCATGGCTCACAGGCCCAGCCGCTCCGTGGCATGTGGGATCTTCCCGGACCGGGGCACGAACCCGTGTCCCCTGCATCGGCAGGCTGACTCTCAACCACTGCGCCACCAGGGAAGCCCCTATAGCCACTTTTAAGCTACTAATATGACTTCACTGAATATGAAGTTGGGAAGAGATACATAGCACATCATTACAATAGATGTAAATAACCTGAAGAATATAGATGATAGTAAAATTCACTAAACTAATGAA
The DNA here is from genome assembly GCF_964165515.1 of Mesoplodon bidens. Lineage (NCBI taxonomy): Eukaryota > Metazoa > Chordata > Mammalia > Artiodactyla > Ziphiidae > Mesoplodon > Mesoplodon bidens. Next base: position 132,947,117 of record NC_138177.1, on the reverse strand, counting down.
GAAGTGATAAATTTTGAGTATTTATTACCTATGTTTTTAATATAGTTTATTTCACTGTAAGTTGTAAAGTATAATAAACAATGTAAGTTTAACTAATTATTAATAATGATTACCAACTGGCTCACAAATTCCTGAAAGTAAAACCATGTATTCTTGTGAGCCAGTATAAGCTAGCTCCAGTACTGTTGGAAATGTTGTAATATCTTGAAATATTAACATTCGTGTTTTCTCTTTTTTCTGCTTTCTTGTACTTGATCTTTTCCCTGTAACTCAGAGGTAGCCATGTTGCCTTGAAAAGAAGCATAACAGTTATAGTGGGAAAGTAACAAAGGTTCTGACTATATATGGTGGATTGAACTCATGTATTCACCACAGGTTTCTCCTGAAATCACAATAAAGGCATAAGCCAATAAGGACCAAGAGAATGGGAGAGGAGACAACATAACAAAATTTGAAACATGGAAGCAGGTGAATAAATGAGAACTAATATTCTAGTCTAGAGAAAGCTCAAATCTAAACTTTCAGAAGGGAAGGTAATAATCTGATTCATGCTGTGAAATCTCAAAAAGCTCAAGAATTAGAAGAAAAAATTGGAGGAAATACCTGAGAAAGTAGAACCAAAAAATAAAAATGAAAATGAAAAAGAGATGGAAAATAGAAAATATAAGAAAATGAAAGACAATTCAGCAGCTACATAATAAAAATGTCATGCAAAAAAGAATAGAGAAAACAGGGGAGGAGATTATCAAAGTAGTAATTTAAGAAAGTTTTCCACAACTGAAAGACATGACTTTCCAGAGCTAAAGAGCCCACTACATGCTGAGCACAATAGATTTAAGAAGACCCACACCAAGGCATCTCATGGGAAGTTTTATTCACTAGGGACAAAAAGAAGCTCCTAAACATTTCCAGAGGAAAAAAACAGGCCACAAAGAGCTAGAATAAGGAAGGAATTGACTCTTTCAGCAATGCTCCATGAAAGAAGGTAGTGGAGAAATGTCTCCAGAATTCCAAGGAAAATGGTTTCAACCTAGAATTCTATATTCAGCCAAACTGTCAAGTGTGAGGATAAAGACATTTGCAGATGTTTGTGTTCTTAAAGATTGTGCTTAATATGTACCTTTTGTCAGGAATTACTGGAGAATGTACTCCACAAAGCAAGGGAGCAAAACCAGGAAGAAAGAAGTGAGATACAGAAAATAGGGGATCCAGCACAAAGAGGAGACGGGAATCCTCAGGATGAGCATGAAGGAGATCCCAGAGCAATAACTGCACAGCATTTCTAGAGAACAGTCTGTTCATTTTGGGGACAAGAAAGCAGAGGTATCCACCAGGGAGGTTGCCATGAAAAGAATAAAATAAAAGCAACCTGATGTATTTGAACATCATGAAAGGAAATGTATAATTCTGGAGGAATGTTTGAGGATGAATTAGTTATAGGAACATAGAAAACTAAGCTAACAATAAAGACAATTGTTTTTTATTCCAGGAGAAACAAAAAACTGTACAAGAAAGGAAGTATAATTGTTTTATACTGCATGGTCATGTTGAGTTAACCAAAAGTTATGGATCATGTAATCATATAGGTAGACATGAAGGTGGAAAAGAATGTATGTGAATGTGTGAGATAGGGCGTGAGGTGGGCAGTGTCATAAGAGAGCTTAATCTTCACCCTCCGTAGTAGGAAGCTAAAAGATATGAAACTGAGCAATCCCAAAATAGCAGCAATACAAGGATCCTATTGAGGAAGATGGAAGCAAGTACCAGAAGAATATTCAGCTAATATAATGGAAAGAATGTTGTGTTTGAGAAGTGGGAATCAAGGGTAGAGAAGGAGGAACAACAGTGCACCACTTTTTTTTTCATTTTGAGTCTTATAGTATTATTTGATTTTTAAAACTCTGTGCAAAGATAAACTTCTGTCTTAAATAAAAGAGCAAGAAATAACTAACATTTTTTCCAAATAATCTTTTGAACATAAAGGGAATGAAGTGAGGAAAGTAATAGTGATGTGTAAGGGAAAGCTTCAGCCCTGATGGTTATATAGTACTGGACAGTGGTAATTACTATCCCTATTACAAAAATAATCACATCCATAATTTCTTTTTCAAGATTTCATTTCATTTTATTTTTTTATTTTTTGGCCACACCCTGTGACATGCAGTATCTTAGTTCCCCGACCAGCGATCAAACCTGTGCCCCTGCAGTGGAAGCGCAGAGCCCTGGACCACCAGGGAATCCCCACACCCATAACTCTTACAAAGAAAAACCATAGGAAATTGGGGATACTTGTAGCAGGGGAACTCAATCCCATCTGGAGTGTGTGGAGGGTTTCCATATAGAAGCTTACAGTTCATCCAAAGACACAGATTATGAATAGATAATTTCAATACAAGACAGAAGTAGAAAGAGTAGAAGTATAGATAGAGGGGCTTAGAGCACATAGGAGGGCATTTAGCCCAGCCTGGATGGGTCAGTAAAGACTTCCTAGACTAAAGAATGACTAAAGATGTGCAGGAGGGTAATGAAGGCTGTAAAACAATAGTCAAGTGTTTCAGAAAGGTTTTGAACCTTTGCATGGATAGGTTGGAATTTTCTAGATAAATGTTTTGACTCAACAATCAGAATCATATCTGGTTTTGATATTTTAATATCTCTTTATGGATTTGGTAAAGAGAGGGAAAATAGACCACATAATGGTAATGTTTTTAAACAGCTGTTATAGAAAAACTTTATTTATTTGGGCATATTTATTTACTTATTTGGGCATATTTCTTTCAAGTTATATTCCTTGTCTTGTTCTGGGGATATAAGAAAGCAGGAGAAAGCAGGGGGTGTTGGGAAATATTCACCCTAATCCTTACTCTTTTTTTTTTTTTAACTTTAAAGCACTTATTTTGGGACTTCCCTGGTGGCGCAGTGGTTAAGACTCCATGCTCCCAATGCAGGGGGCCCAGGTTTGATCCCATGTCATGGAACTAGATTCCACATGCATGCTGCAACTAAGAGTTTACATGCCACAACTAAGGAGCCAGCGAGCCATAAGGATCCTGTGAGCTGCAGCTAAGAAGCCTACCTGTCGCAACTAAGACCCAGTGCAACCAAATAAATAAATAAATATTTAAAAAATAAAGCACTAATGACTCTACTACACAAAGCAATCTACAGATTCAATGCAATCCCTATCAAACTACCACTGGCGTTTTTCACAGAACTAGAACAAAAAATTTCACAATTTGTATGGAAACACAAAAGACCCCAAATAGCCAAAGCAGTCTTGAGGGAAAAGAACAGAGCTGGAGGAATCAGACTCCCTGACTTCAGACTATACTGCAAAGCTACAGTAATCAAGACAGTATGGTACTGGCACAAAAACAGAAATATAGATCAATGGATCAGGATAGAAAGTCCAGAGATAAACCCACGCACATATGGTCACCTTATCTTTGATAAAGGAGGCAAGAGTATACAGTAGAAAAAAGACAGCCTCTTCAATAAGTGGTGCTGGGAAAACTGGACAGCTACATGTAAAAGAATGAAATTAGAACACTCCTTAACACCATACACAAAAATAAACTCAAAATGGATTAAAGATCTAAATGTAAGGCCAGACACTACAAAACTCTTAGAGGAAAACAGGCAGAACACTCTGTGACATAAATCACAGCAATACCCTTTTTGACCCACCTTGTAGACAAATGGAAATAAAAACAAAAATAAACAAATGGGACCTAATGAAACTTAAAGGCTTTTGCACAGCAAAGGACACCATAAACAAGACGAAAAGACAACCGTCAGAATGGGAGAAAATATTTGCAAATGAAGTAACTGACAAAGGATTAATTTCCAAAATTTACAAGCAGCTCATGCAGCTCAATATCAAAAAAACAAACAACCCAATCCAAAAAATGGGCAGAAGACCTAAATAGACATTTTTCCAAAGAAGATATACAGTTTGCCAACAAACACATGAAAGAATGCTCAACATCATTAATCATCAGAGAAATGCAAATTGAAACTACAATGAGGTAATACCTCACACCAGTCAGAATGGCCATCATCAAAAAATCTACAAACAATAAATGCTGGAGAGGGTGTGGAGAAAAGGGAACCCTCTGGCACTGTTGGTGGGAATGTAAATTGATAGAGCCACTATGGAGAGCAGTATGGATGTTCCTTAAAAAACTAAAAATAGAACTATCATATGACCCAGCAATCCCACTACTGGGCATATACCCTGAGAAAACCATAATTTAAAAAAAGTCATGTCCAAAATGTTCACTGTAGCTCTATTTACAATAGCCAGGACATGGAAGCAACCTAAGTGTCCATCAACAGACGAATGGATAAAGAAGATGTGGCACATAGATACAATGGAATATTACTCAACCGTAAAAAGAAACGAAATTGAGTTATTTGTAGGGAGGTGGATGGACCTAGAGTGTGTCATTCAGAGTGAAGTAAGTCAGAAAGAGAAAAAAAATACTGTATGCTAGCACATATATATGGAATCTAAAAAAAAAAAAAAAAAAAGGTCATGAAGAACCTAGGGGCAAGACAGGAATAAAGACGCAGACCTACTAGAGAATGGACTTGAGGATATGGGGAGGGGGAAGGTTAAGCTGGGATAAAGTGAGAGAGTGGCATGGACATATATACACTACCAAACGTAAAATAGATAGATAGTGGGAAGCAGCCACAAAGCACAGGGAGATCAGCTCAGTGCTTTGTGACCACCTAGAGAAGTGGGATAGGGAGGGTGGCAGGGAGGGAGACACAAGAATAAAGAGATACAGGGACTTATGTATATGTATAGCTGATTCACTTTGTTATAAAGCAGAAACTAACACACCTTTGTAAAGCAATTATGCTCCAATAAAGATGTTAAAAAATTAAAAAAAAAATAAAGCACTTATTTCAACTTCACTCACTTATTATATTTCTTGGATTGGAAATACATACATTATTTACCAATAAATACTTAATGCTTTACAATTACATTTGCAGAGACTTGATAACAATTCCAATTAAATGAAAAAAGGTACAAAAATTATCTTTATTTTGCTTTTATAATTCAAAGTATATTCAAAATAACGTTTTATAGCAGCTAAAACTTTAACCAAAAATTCAGAGCTGCCGTTTTGTAAACTCAACAAAACTTTAAGTTAAATTATTTTGATGACGCTGACTCTCTTTACTAGTCTGATTAATCTAAGAATTTACAGCTGCTGGTCTGTAAAAAACAAGCTAGAGAGGAATTCCCTGGTGGTCCAGTGGTTAGGACTCCGCGCTCCTACTGCGGGGGGCATGGGTTCGATCAGGGGGGAAAGAAAAAAAAGCTAAAGGAACTCCAGTCTGTTTCTAGCTGTTATCCAGGGCTTCTATGTTTCTATGTTTGCTTCAGTCTGGCTCCAATCAGATTCATCATCCAGCAGGTTCTGGACTTTGTCTCCTCATTCTGGCCATGTGTTTCATTGCCTCCAGGATTTGATGATGAAATCTGCCTTCCTCACTTTGACTATTGGCCCCAAGCCTCACTTATCCCAGCTCCATGGAACAATGGGACAGAGATTTCATTCTGATCAACCAGTCACCTGATCAAGTTTGTTTGAAGATATTCTTTGGGGTCTGGAAAAACGTAGTTCCACAAACAGTTCTCTATGTGGTAGAATTATTACTGATTTTTGTTTTTTCTTCTTGTTCCAATTTTTCTCTGATAAACATAAGAAGAAGCAAGAGTAACATACCAAATTTATATGAAGGGCTCTGCTCTTCATAACCTCTTCAACCAGAGCAGCTCAGTCTTTTTGTGTTGTATTTTTTAACTTCCATAGTAAGATTTTAACAAAGGACTCTTAGCAAATACAAGCAGTGCTTTTTAAATCACTTGTACATTCACTATTACATTTCATCCTCAAACAACCCAGCATGGCTGATAGATCATTTTTCAAAATTCTACTACAGAGATAAATAGATGAAAGCAACTGACTGATCGAACATCTTTTATACAGCTAGTTAGCTTTAGATCTGAGATGAGAATTCAAGGTCAGAAGTAATTAAGGTGCAAATTGGGAATTCAAGGTGGTAGTTTCTCGTAGTTACCAAGTGTGAGCCCCAAATTAGATTTTTAATATCCACAACATTCATATATCTCCCTGATCCTGTTTGGGTCACCAGTACCACATTACCCTATTGGAGGATTAATTGTTCCAATCCTGATGCTTTGTTGGCTCATCTTTCTAAATTAAAAATGAAATTTGTAATCTAGAAAAAGATATTTTACACAAATGCATGAATTTATTTACAGGAAAACTCTTTGAGAGATATAAAAGTTAAAATCCAATAAAGGAATGACCTTTGCCATGGAAAAACAAAAGTAGGAAATAAACCAGGTCTTCTCTGGAAAATCTGGGACATGGAATCATGAGGCGTAATGTGCTTCCCCCTAGGGACATAGGTCACTTTCAATATTTGCCAAAACATTAGATCAGCCAGACACTAGGAAACATTTCTAAGCTTAATAACTGAGCTGCTTTGATGTGTTTTGGTAAAAGTTTAAAACCTCTCCAGCCCCACTTTATCAAACAGATACCTTTGGTATACAGCATCTCTCCCTTAGGATATTACTGAGAGAATAACCATCTATCTAACAATTTTTATTGTGCCTCTAGTAAGTGTACTGTGTATACGGTTGTTAAGTTGTAAAAGTGCAAAGATTAGAGCTCTGTAAGAGGGTTTGGGGAAATAGGAGTAATTTGTAATCTGAATAGGAAAGGACTTAATTATTCAACTGACTAAAATTATGTCAACCTTCTCTGCTTTGCAAATAAACTGAAAATTGTGGTAAACTTTAGATCAAAAACAAAACCTCAGAGGTCAACTAAGACAGGCAGTAAAAAAAAAGAGTTGAAACAAATTTGTTGTAAGATGGGTAATCCAAAAACACAGATACTTTTCTTTTTAAGGATAAAAACTACCTGAAATTCCACCAGCCAGTGAAAGGGATTATTAAAGTTTTAAGAAACATTCTTCCACACTTTATATATCCATATGCACAATAAAAACTATATATTCTGTTTTATAACTTGGAATGGAAATTTTTAATTTTTAAAAAAACGAATCAATATATCATAAGCATATTTCTATGTCAAGTGAGAAACTAAAATGTCCTGTTAGTTATTACATAGTATTTTATTGGATTAATTTACCAATTTGCATAGAAAAATCTTTGGGAATATCAGAAAATCTGAGTTTTGACATTTATAAACATTAAAATGATAGACATTCTTATAACCAAAGTCTTTGGAATTCTTTGTTAGTTTCTGAAGATAACTTCAGAAGTGGAATTTTAAGGTGTATTGGCTAAGATTCTTTGGTTGCAAGCAACAGAAACCCAACTAGAACTAGCTTAAGGAAAAAGGGAGAATGGACTGATTCACATTCATTCAAGAATTTTTTTTAATTACTATAACTTTTGTTCATTGGAAACTATAAGGATATATTTATTTTCCAAGTTGGAACACAGATCTGCTCAAAGAAAATTATAGGAAACTTTTTTTTTTTACAGTTCCCACTTCAGATTGTTCCTCATATATATCCTCTGATCAATAGTCAGCTAAACAATAAAGAAGAACTCTGCAGATCTTCAGAGCACTCTCTCTGTGCAGCAATCTCCTCTCTGGTATGCTGCCCTGAGAACTCTAGCTGCCTTGTCCTCCCACGACCCCAGCTCCATCTTCTCAACTCAGAGAGATTATGAGACTCCACCAGCGTCTCCTCTCTTTGCATGCAGTATGATAACTCTCCAGACAATAAAAAGGGGGTACTTATAAGGCTCACTTTGTTTCTTCTCTCTCAGAAATCACACTGTTCTGTACTGTCTGATGTCCAATGTCTAAAAATCATTTTTTGGGACTTCTCTGGTGCTCCAGTGGTTAGGGCTCCATGCTTCCACTGCAGGGGGTGCAGGTTCCATCCCTGGTCGGGGAACTAGGATCCCTCATGCCATGACCAAAAACATAAAAATACAAAAATAAATAAAAACCTTTTTTTTTTCATGTATTTTCTCTATCTTTTAAATTGTTTCAGAAAGGAGTGTAAATGTGGTTCTTATCATTCCATCTTGGTCCAAAGTGAAGTCTCTATCTCAACAATTATTCTTGGAGTGGCTGTCATGTGCCAGGCTCTTGGGATCCTTGCTTTTCTAGAGCACATGATCAAACTACAGGAAGGTCAGAAGTTGAGATAGCTCCCAGGCCAGCGAGACCCAAGGATATAAATGCTACCAGATTTCAAAATCTCTGTCTCTCTGTCTCTGTCTCTCTTTCCATACCTTGTGTCTCTGTATCTTTTGGCACAGTGGTGTCAATCTTTCCTTCTATAGATGAACTGCATTCATGAAGAGTACACGGACAAAGCAACCTGTAATTGCCTTCTTTCAAGCTTATTTTTTTTAGAAGAAAGTGAATCTCTTTTTCTCAGCGTCAGTTTGAAAAATCTCTAGGAAGGAATGATGAGCCCATCCGTTGGATGAATCACTGTGGCTGGGGAATGAGGAATTTACACAGACTCAGTCTGGATCATATGCCTACCTTTGTGCCCAGTGATCTGGAATTTCTTAGTAGATAGAAAGACACGGGAATTATCAGATGAGCAGCCATCCCAATCTGTGTCTACAATTTTGGGTATACTATTTTTTGATACTTGAAGAACTACTTTGAAGTAATTTCAAACTTCATGACATTCACCACTGGTTAATATTAAGGGTCAAATGCTTGCCTAATATAGTGTATAAAGAAGCTAAGGTAGAAGTAGCCTTAACATTTAATTAATGAATATGGTTCAGACAAGCAGTACGTTATAAAAAGAAGCATATGAGGATCCAGAAGAACAAGAGAGAACTTTAAAGGGCAAAGGAGACATTTATAAGCTTCGTTTATAAAACACCAAAAACGAGCTTTATGATAAGCTCGGGAAATCTCTTCTCATTCATGGACCCATAGCCAGGAAATTCTTAGGACATCTAGGCTAACTATGTCACAGCCTGAGGAGGAAAAAAATTTAATCTTGGAGTCATCTTTGATTAGTTTCCCCACTCTTTACCTTTTTATCCAATTAGTTATCAAGTCCTGTCCATTCTCTCAACCTTCACTGGCGTCTCCTTATCCAAGTCACTTTCATCTCTCACTTGAATACTGGAAAGGTCTTCTAGCAGCCTCTGTGAATCGAGACTTCCTCCCTATAAAGGGGTGCTTGTGCTTGCTGCTCAGCACAAATTTCTGCTTTTTCTTTGTAGCTGTACCCAAAAATCTCCTTTGGGAAAAAATCCCTCCCCCATTCTCAATCATGTAATTTGGGTGGGATTAACCTCACCTTCAGCTCCAGAAGGGGATTCTGGTTAGTTTAGCTACTCAGTGAATTCCTATTGAGTGAATTCATCTATTCCTTGGACTATACGGATTATTTCAGGCTTAATGAGACACAATAACATGTTTGTTGGGGGCTTCTGGGAGCTAATTTCTACTCTTCCTTCAGTTCTCTATAGAAATGTCACTTTCTCAGGGACGATTTCCCTAATCTCAATTTAGGTTGTGCTATACACTCCCATAATTACCTTTTGTGGTACATGTTGCATTTGTAATTTCTTGTTTAAAATCTGTCTTCTTTTTAAAGAATATACACTCCCTGGGGACAGGGCTTTCTGTCATACTCATTGCTATATTCCCAGAGTCCAGCACAGGGCCTGGGACCAAATACACAGTGAACAAATCCCTAGACCAAGAATGAACATGGAGCTCAGAACCATAGAAAAGGCAAAAAGTGTATTTTAAGAATAAATGAGCATTCCACCAAACTTAGCTTAAATGTCAACCAAAGGCTACGTAATATTGATGAATCTGAGTATCTTGGGTGAAATTCCAACTTAGATTGGGCTAAGAGAAGGAAAGTGAAATCTGATAGGCCAAATATGCCTTTCAAGTCAACATTTGACTATCCTTTCCTTACTTAATGTGCTCTGTGAACTCATCCACGTCTATTCCTGTGCATTGTCTATCGTTTTGGTGTTTTCTTTCTTTCTTTTATTTTACTTTTTGGCTGCTTTGGGTCCTCGTTGCTGTGTGTGGGCTTTCTCTAGTTGAGACGAGCAGGGGCTACTCTTCGTTGCGGTGCGTGGGCTGCTCACTGCGGTGGCCGTTCTTTGCGGAGCATGGGCTCTAGGCGTGTGGGCTTCAGTAGCCGTGGCACACGGGCTCAGTAGTTGTGGCTCATGGGCTTAGTTGGTCTGTGGCATGTGGGATATTCCTGGACCAGGGCTTGAACCCGTGTCCCCTGCATTGGCATGTGGATTCTTAACCACCGCACCACCAGGGAAGCCCTGTTTTGGCATTTTCTTATTCATTAATTCAACAAATATTTGTTCATTATCTCCTTTACTTACCACTGCCATAGATGCTACAGATAGGATGAATAAAATATGATCCTATAAGAAATTTACTGTCTAATTAGAGAGATAGATGTGTAAACAAATAAATTATGACATTGTAATTGCTGAAAGAATAGAATAGTGATTATTGCTTTCTTCAAACATGAGGTGTTATTGATCAGAGATCTTTCAGTTGCAAGTGACAGAAACCCAATTTCAAATAGCCTAAGCAGAAAATGGAATGTATTGGCTCATGTAACTAGGAATTCCAGGGATGAAGCTGAGCTGAGGAACCCAAATAATATTATTGGGTCTCTCCATTTATTTCTGGATTTACTTCTTGCTTTTGGGGACTTATCTTCTTCTTCTAAAGATGGACTCTGAAGTAGATTCTGTGGTACAACACCCAGACGCCACTTTTAGGATGGAAGCACTGGTTTCCCCCAGCTTTGGGAAGTGTTGGCTGCTGACGGCTTGAAGCTGAGTCTCTCTCTCTGGGAATTGCCCTTAGACAAAGAGGGGATCCTCAATCAGAGAGGGGGTTATGACACCTCCCTGGGAGCAGCTTGCATCCAAAAACTGATCAATGAGGGATACAAAGGCTTGGCCTCTTTCCTTGACTGAAGACTTATCTGAAGAGCCATCCCAGCTTTAGGGCTACCCATGGGATCAGCTGAGAAGTCTGTGGAACTTGAGGTCTGACTTTTGGCAGATCTGTTCCATAAAGAAGAGGGTTGAGTTTATTTTTAGAATTCTGGATATATAGGGAAGAAATGGAGAGACATGATGAGGAGGAGATACGAAGTGAATCAAAAGAATATTCCAAAAAACCCCTTGCCCTATGACCCCTCTCTAGGATTCTGCAGATCTTTACCAAGTGCTTGAGTGCAAGTATTTTTTTGTTTTGTTTTGTTTTGTGTGTGTGTGTGTGTGTGTGTGTGTGTGTGTGTGTGTGTGAAAGCAGTGGAGACACTGGGCATCCCCCACCAGAATGGCCTAGGAAGGGATGGAACTGTAGAACACAGGTGTATTCAGGAGTTTAGAGATATAATCTGAGAAAATAAGTTCTATAATTTTGCAGAAACAGTGAGTAGGTTTATGAACACTATAGGTTATAAGGTTTAACTACTGAATATCTGGATATACCTGTCATAGCAACAAATATTTTGGCAACTAGAGTATAGCTTTGTTAATGGCCAGAGTTCTTGGCCTTCCCCAATCAATAGAAATTGACTAGAGGCCAGACCAGAAATTCAGGCAAGGCTTTATTGAGGCCCCTGCTGCAGCAGCAGGGAGCAAGAGCAAACAACAGGTTCCCTTGCTTGCTCACTTGCTGGGCTGGGGAGTGGGGGGGCGAGCAGGTTTCTTCTATGGGGTGAGGGTAGGGGTGTGTCCAGGCTTCTGGCCAGAGGGGTAGCTTAGGTGGTTTGCCCACCCCTTAGGCGGTGTTATGTGCAGGGGGGATGCTCAGTATCGTGCTTTTGCTCCTGACACCCTGTTTTTGCTCCAGGCAGAAGTGACAGTTGGGATTTTTGGTCTCTTTGTATCTTTTGGGTCCAGAATTTACCCCAGCTGCACATGCACACAGTTATTTTTAGTCCCATATAGTTTATTTGCATTTTGTTGCTTGAGGAGAGGTGTGTCCTGGTACAAGCATTGCAACACTTTAGCAAAGGGTCACAGGTCCCAGCAAAGGGTCCCAAGTCCCAGCCAGTCTCAGCTTTATTCTCCAAACATTTGATGAACTAATAGTAAAACTAGTAAAAGCCAATAAATCACAATATAATAAAATAACGGTAAAATGCTATGGGAGGGACTTCCCTGGTGCCGCAGTGGTTGAGAATCTGCCTGCCAGTGCAGGGGACACTGGTTCGATCCCTGGTCCCAGAAGATCCCACATGCCATGGAGCAACTAAGCCCGTGAGCCACAACTACTGAAGGCCGAGCGCCTAGAGCCCGTGCTCCATAACAAGAGATGCCACCACAGTGAGCAGCCTGCGCACCGCAACGAAGAGTACCCCTGCTCGCCAAAGCCTGCACACAGCAATGAAGACCCAACGCAGCCAAAAATAAATAAATTTTTTAAAAAATGCTATGGGAATAGAAAGGTCTTGCACAACTAACTGATATAGTAAAGTTAGAGTTTTATAAGTCATTACTTAGTTTTATAATACGAAGGAAAACTAAGGGAAGAATTAGCCACGTCTAAAGTTATTATAAAAAAATGAGATATCAAGAAAATTGGAAGTCCATTTTCCATGAAAAATTTAAGGTATAAATTATGTTCATCCATCTATCATGACAGATAAAAATAGGCTCCAATGAAAACATTTCTAAAATGGTTTTCATATGTTTTCTTACAAACAAACAAAAAACCCCACAACTATCCACTGAAGAAGTACCTCTGCAAATGAATTTACATTTCCAAAAGGGCTTTCTTATGTTTTCTTAATTAAAAACCAACCAAACAAACAAAACCCCTACAACTATCCACTGAAGTACCTCTGCAAATGAATTTACAACTGCGGATTGTAAATCCTACCAGAAGATAGACAAATAAATTAGATAATTCCTGGAGAGCCATTTCTACCCTCTTAGCAGGGTTTTTTGAAAGTGTGACTCCATGCACAAAAGCACAAATCTGAACTGAAAATAAAATAGCATATTAAGAGGGCCATCTACTGGCAGCTCATTGAAATCTGTTTAATTCAGTAGGTTTCTATGCCAAATATATTTCCATATGTAATACTGTGATCAACTTTCTGGAAAAATTTAATCTGACCAACTTTCATGCTATACTTTGTATGAAGGAGAGTATCTTTAGTATCACAGTTATAATTTGAAACACAGATACGCATGTTAAGGAGTTATTCTTTGAAATTAGCCAACTTGGCTATTACAGTAAGAATGATAACAACAGGGTGTATGATGTTTAGTAAAGTGAACATAATAAGAGCAGAAAATATATGTCCAGCACTGTTCCATGCATGTACTTTACTTACATGAATTCTTGTAATCGTCACAGGAACCTTATAAGGTTTGTGCTATTATATTTTTCTCTTCTTTATTTCCCATTCATTCTTCTTTTTTAAAAAATTATTTATTTTTATTGAAGTATTGTTGATTTATGATGTGTTAATTACTGCTGTACAGCAAAGTGATTCAGCTATATATGTATATATATATAAATACACATTCTTTTCCATTATGGTTTATTATAGGATACTGAATATAGTTTTCTGTGCTATACAGTAGGTCCCTGTTGTTTATCCATTCTATTATAAAAGCTTGCATCAGCTAACCCCAACCTCCCATTCCATTCCTTCCCTAAACCCCTCCCCCTTGGCAACAACCAGTTTGTTCTATATGTCCATGATTCAGTTTCTGTTTCATAGATATGTTAATTTGTGTCATATTTTAGGTTCCACATATAAGTGATATCATACGGCATTTGTCTTTCTCTTTCTGACTTACTTCACTTAGTATGATAATCTCTAGCTGCATAGTAGGTGCTGCTATTATTCTCATTTTACAGGTGAAGAGACTGAACACAGAGAAGTTAGATATCTTGGCCAAAGATCAAGCAGCTACGAAGTGTCAGAGCTTGGATTAGGATTCAAGTAATTTGGCTGCAGAGTGGATACTCTTTAACCATAGCCATATACAAACACCTATTGAGTTCATATTATTTAATCAGCATTGTTATGGCTTACAAAGATAGTAAGTCAAATTTGAGAAGATTACAGTTAGGATGAAAAATGCAAATGTAGATAAAGTTTAACACAGATGATGTGGTAAGTTAATTAAAACATGTAAAGTGTGCTCTGAGACCACAACGAAGAGGCACTTAGCTCAACTTTATGAAGAAAGAATGGGATAGTATCTTAACTTGTTCTCCTAATCACAGCACCAACACACTAAAATATAACTACTTGTTTATTTTCTAAACTGCAAGCTCCCTGAAGTCAGGGGCTACCTGTGTCTGCTTTGCTCACTCATTTATTCCTTGTATTGAGCACTAAATATTTGTTTAATGAATGAATATAATTTAGTTTGTTGAGAAAAATATCTGAGACACAGAGTGATGAAAGATGAGGCTGAGAAGAGTGCAAAGGCCATTCCTAGAGGGCTTGATGTGCTGTATTAAGGAGAGATTTGGTTGAACTGCTCTGCTGTCCATACATGATCTCACATTTTTCGTGGTTTCAAAACTCACCTGACTTTTGGACTGTCTCCAGAACTGTAGTGAAGTAATTCCAAATGCCTGCTTGGGGTATGGATATCTACCACGATATTCTGGAGGTACCTAAGACTTAACACGTTAATATCTTCAAACAGAGCACATTTCTCCTCCATCACCAAATCTGTTCCATTACCTACATCCTTTTGTTGCTGTTGTTGAGATATAATTCACTTATTATTAGATTCACCCTTTTCAAGTGTACAATGCAGCATTTTTTAGTATATTCACAAAATTGTGCAACCATCACCACTAATTCTAGAATATTTCATCACCCAAGAGAAATCCTATATCCATCAATAGTCATTTACCATCCTCTCCTTCCCCCCAGAATCTGGCAACCACTAATTCAGTTCTGTCTATATGGATTTGCCTGTTCTGGACATTTCATAGAAATGAAACAATACCATATGTAGCCTTTTGTGTCTGGTTTCTTAACATAACATAATGTTTTCAAGGTTCATCTGTGTTGTAGCATATGTCAGTACTTCATTCTTTTTTGTGACTGAATACCATTCTATTGTAAGGATTTCTTTATGTATTAAACAATTGATGGACATTTGAACTGTTTTCACTCTTTGGCTGGTATGAATAATGTTGGTACAGATATTTGTATACAAGTTTCTGTGTAGATATATGTTCCCTTTCTCTTGGATATGTACCTCAGAGTGGCATTGCTGGGTTTTATGGTAATTCTATGCTCGACTTTTAGAGGAACTTCTTATTTTCCAAAACAGCTGCACCCTTTTATATCCCCACCAGTAATACATGAGAGTTCTGATTTTCCACATGCTTGTCAATATTTGCTATTATTTCAATTCTTTTTTTAATGGATGAGTAATATTCCACTGTGTATATATATATATATATATATATATATATATATATATATATATATACTACATCTTCTTTATCCATTCATCTATCAATGGACATTTAGGTTGATTCCATGTCTTGGCTCTTGTAAATAGTGCTGTTATGAACATTGGGGTGCATTATCTTTTTGAATTATAGTTTTCTCCAGATATATGCCCAGGAGTGGGATTGCTGGATCATACGGTAACTCTATTTTTAGTTTTTTGAGGAATCTCCATATTGTTCTCCATAGTGGTTGTACCAATTTACATTCCCATCAACAGTGTAGGAGAGGGTTCTCTTTTCTCCACACCCTCTCCAGCATTTATTATTTGTAGACTTTTTTTTTTTTTTTTGCGGTACGAGGGCCTCTCACTGTTGTGGCCTCTCCCGTTGTGGAGCATAGGATCCGGGCGCGCAGGCTCAGAGGCCATGGCTCACGGGCCCAGCCGCTCTGCGGCACGTGGGATCTTCCTGGACCGGGGCACGAACCCGTGTCCCCTGCATCGGCAGGCGGACTCTCAACCACTGCGCCACCAGGGAAGCCCTATTTGTAGACTTTTTGATGATGGCCATTCCGATCGATGTGAGGTGATACCTCATGGTAGTTTTGATTTGCATTTCTCTAAGAATTAGTGATGTTGAGCATCTTTTCATGTACCTCTTGGCCATCTGTATGTCATTTTTGGAGAAATGTCTGTTTAGGTATTCTGTCCTTTTTTTTTTTTTTTTTTTTTTTGGCCGCAAGGTGTGGCATGTGGGATCTTAGTTCCCTGACCAGGGATCAAACCATGCCCTCTGCACTGGAAGCACGGAGTCTTAAACACTGGACTGGCAGGGAAGTCCCCTTCTGCCAACTTTTTGATTGGGTTGTTACTGTGTTTTTTTTGTTTGTTTTTTACTGTTGTTTTTGATATTAAGGTGTATGAGCTGTTTGTAAACACTTGCTATTGTCTGTGTTTTAGACTATAACCAAAACTAGTGGGTGTAAAATGGCATCTTTGTGGTTTTGGTTTGCATTTCTTTGATGCTAATGATGTAGAACATCCTTCTCCTTTGGAGAAATGTCTATTCAAATCCTTTGCCCATTTTAAAATTGGTTTGTCTTTTTATGGTTGAGTTGTAGTGTTCTTTTTTTTTTTTTTTTTTTTTGCTGTACGCGGGCCTCTCACTGCTGTGGCCTCTCCCGTTGCGGAGCACAGGCTCCGGACACACAGGCTCCGCGGCCATGGCTCGCGGGCCCAGCCGCTGCGCGGCATGTGGGATCTTCCGGGATAGGGGCACGAACCTGTGTCCCCTGCATCGGCAGGCGGACTCTCAACCACTGCGCCACCAGGGAAGCCCTAGTGTTCTTTATATACTCTGGAGACAAGTCTTTTATCAGCAACATGATATGCTTATGTTTTCACTTTCTTAATGAAAATGAAAACCTTTTGAAGCAAAATACATTTGATTTTGATAAAGTTAAATTAGTAATGTTTTTGTTTAATCATTTATGCTTCTGGTACTGTATCTAAGAAATCTTTGCCTAACCTACAATCATGAAGATTTACTCCTATGTTTTCTTCTAATAAATTTATTGTTTTAGTTCTTACATTTAGGTCTATGATATATTTTGGGTTGATATTTGTGTAAGGCATGAGGTACAGGTCTAAATTGATTTGCTTTGCATTTGGTAATACAATTTTCCCAGTAGCATTGAAAAGACTATCCTTTCCCTATTGAATTGCCTTAGCACCTTTGTTGAAAATCAATTGATCATAGATGTAAGCACTTATTTCTAGATTTTCAATTCCGTTCCATTGACATATAGGTCTACCTTTATGCCAATACCATGTAGTCTTGATTACTGCAGTAAATTTTGAAATTGGGAAGACAAATCCTCTAAAATTTGATATTGGGAAGGATAAATCCTCGAACTTAGTTCTGTTTTCAAGATTGTTTTGGCTATGTTGGTTTCCTTGCATTTCTATATCAATGTTAGAACAGTTTGTCATATGCCCATGCTTGAATTGATTGACTTAAGGGATGAAGAATTATGGGCCAACCTAGGTCTATGGTCATAGAGGGGTGGGGTCTGAAGAAGAAGGGAAGGTGTGCCTAGTGAAAAAAGCTAAGACTAGAATAGAGTTGCTGTGTCTTTCTTTAATCTTTATTCCTGGAGAGAACAAAAGGTTGTGTAATGGAGGAGGGCAGTAAAGAGGAAATTTGAACTTCCTTGCTAAAGATCAACAGGTGTGGATAAGAAATGCCTGATTTAGGATTTTTTGAGGTAGAACCAGTGGAAACTGGATGCTGAATAGACATTGGAGGCAAAGGAGAGGGGGAAGTAGATTTCTCCAAGGATTCTTGTTTATTCAATTATATAAGATCAGTAATACAGGTAAACGTAATCAGTATATATGTATATCATAATCATAGAATGAATGACAAAAGCAACATGATCATCAATCATACATTTGAAAAAAATCTAATGCCCTTTCATGATAAAAAAAAAAACACTCAACAAACTAGGAATACAAGAGAACTTCCTCAAACTGATAACAGACATCTATGGAAAACCCATAATGAACATCATACTCATTGGTGAAAGACTTTGGTCACTAGTTGCCTGATACCTGGCCCTGGGATCATTTAGAGCAGGGGAAATATTGGTTTAGTGTGTGAGAGTTAGATAAGGAGATGGTTGAGTGTATAGACTCAGTATTGGTTGGTTTATGTATTAAACCCATGCTCAATTGGCAAATTGTTATTATCTTTAGGAATTAGCCAGCCCTTGCAGGGATATTCTCTCTCTGCATCTGTAAGGCCCCCAAATGCCAGAGCATCAAGAATACAGAAAATAGGGACTTCCCTGGTGGTGCAGTGGTTAAGAATCTGCCTGCCAATGCAGGGGACACAGGTTCAAGCCCTGGTCCAGGAAGATCCCACATGCTGTGGAACAACTAAGCCCATATGCCACAACTACTGAGCCTGCATGCCACAACTACTGAAGCCCACGTGCCTAGAACCCATTCTCTGCAACAAGAAAAGTCACAGCAATGCAAAGCCTGTGCACCGCAACGAACAGTAGCCCCTGCTCGCTGCAACTAGAGAAAGCCGGTGTGCAACAACGAAGACCCAATGAAACCAAAAATAAATAAATAAATAAATAAATAAATAAAGAATACAGATAATAAGAAAATATAAGTAATATAATATTTGCCCTGTGATGAATGGATTCCAAATAGACAAACAGAATCTAAGAAAATACAGTTAGAACAACTTCACACCTACTAGGATGCTATAATCAAAAAGTGAAAAATAGGGACTTCCCTGCTGGCACAGTGGATAAGACTCCGTGCTCCCAATGCAGGGGGCCCGGGTTCAATCCCTGGTCAGGGAACTAGGTTCCACATGCATGCCACAACTATGGAGCCAGGGTGCCACAACTAAGGAGCCTGTCTGCTGCAACTAAGACCCAGCACAACCAAATAAATAAATAAATAAATAAATATTTTTTTAAAAAGTGAAAAAATGATGTGCCATAATAAGTGTTGGAAAAGATGTAGAGAAGTGGGAACCTTCACACATTTGCTGATGGGAATATAAAATGGTACAGTTGCTGTGAAAAAGAGTTTGGCAGTTCATCAAAAAGTGAAACATAGAGTTACCATATGATCTGGAGTGGAGTTACCAATTCCACTCCCACATATACACCCAACATAATTGAAAACAGGGATGTAAACAGACACTTGTATGTCAATGTTCCCTGCAGCATTATTCACGTATCCAAAAAGTGTAAATAATCCACATGCCCATCAAGAGATGAATGAATAAGCAAAATGTGGTATATCCATACAACAGAATATTTTTCAGCCATAAAAAGGGATGAAGTACTGATATATGCTACATCATGAATGAACCTTTCAAACTATATGCTAAGTGAAAGAAGCCAGACACAGAAGACCACATGTTGTATGATTCCATTTATATGACCAGAGTAAGCAAATCCATAGAAACAGAAAGTATACTAGTAGTTTCCAGGGGTCAGGGGAAGGGACAAATAGAGAATGACTGCTTAATCAGTATGAAGTTTCTTTTTAGGGTGATGAGAACATTCTGGAACTAGATAGTAGTGATGGCTCTACAACCTTGTGAATTTACTAAATGGAACTGACCTATATATTTTGAAATGGTTGAAATGGTGAATTTCATGCTATCTGTATTTTATTACAACAACAAAAAAACAGCACCAAAAAAAAGTCCATCTTCTGCTGGGTACTTTAGGTCTGAATGTGATAGCTACAACTTTAAGAGTTACTAAAAGGACAGAATGAGATAATATATGTAAAAGCTCCCGTCACAATAACAGGCACCCAATACATAGTAGCAATTATTATTCTGAAATAAATGAATATTAATATGTAGATATTTGGGTTTATGACACAATAAAATAACTGTCTCTCTACTAGTAGCCATTGTATTACCCACTATCATGAACTTGAAGTAAAAATGCCACTTTAATTTATAATTGTCATTGATGAAGCAGTAGAAATGACTAACTTCATTGAATCTTAACTCTCTTTTTAAAAATTAATTAATTTATTTTTGGCTGCGTTGGGTCTTCGTTGTTGCGCCACAAGCTTTCTCTAGTTGCAGTGAGCAGGGGCTCTTTGTTTTGGTGCGCGGGCTCCTCATTGAGGTGGCTTCTCTTGTTGCAGAGCACAGACTCTAGGCACACGGGCTTCATTAGTTGTGGCGCACGGACTTAGTTGCTCTGTGACATGTGCGATCTTCCTGGACCAGGGCTCAAACCCGTGTCGCCTGAATTGGCAGGCGGATTCTTAACCACTGTGCCACCAGAGAAGTCCCTGAATCTTAACTCTTAAGTGCAAACCTTTTGGGTGATAAAATAGGCAGTGTGACTAAAGCACTTCTGCTGCATACCAAAGTGGGATGGTTCTCTTGAGGAGAAGCATATGTGTGTTTATTTGAGTTGCCAGCTAAACTAGACAATTTTTCTTGGAATGCCATTTTTTTCATGAAAGAGTAACTGACAAACCACATTTATTTAGATTTGGCATTTGACAGACATTTTTTAAAAAATGAGTGAAACGAACCTGTTACTTCAAGGAAAACCACACTAATTTTAAGTGAAAATTAGAATGTTGGAAAACTAGTATCAGCCACAGCAAGCTTGTCAGCTTCCAGATACTTAAAAGATCTTTTCTGACTAGAAAGTGCACGGTAAGGCACATGCCCACCTTAGGACTTTTGTACTGCCTGCCCCCTCTACCTGAATGCTCTTCCCTCATATCTGCTTGCCTCATTCCCTTATCTCCTTTAAATTTTCATTCACATGTCACCTTCTAAATGAGATCTACCCTGACCACCATTTTAAAATTGTAATCCATCCTTCAGGACTCTTGGTCCTTCTTTTCATCCTCTATTATTTCTTCCTCCCTCCACCTCCCTATAGGACTTATCACCTTCTAGCATTCTACATAATTTACTTGTTTTATTTTTTGTTTATTCTCTGTCTCAATCCACTAAAATGTAAGCTCCTTGAACAGAAATCCCTGTTTTTGTTCAGCTATAACCCCAACATCTAAAACAATGCCTAGTTCATTGTATACAGTGCAGACATACTCATTAACAAATGTTTGTAATAATAATATTTCATGTTAGCATAGTCATAAAAAGTTAGATTATACATCAAGTTATTATGGGTCATTATTTTGGTTGTGTTATATATTATTTAATGTTTGAATTTTTATCAAACACCTGGGTTATTTTAAAAATCAGAATATATATATTCTGAAGTATACACATACTTCTATGCCACAGTAAGACTTTGTAACTTTATTAAGTCCTGTTCACATTCTACCTTGATTTATAATTTAGTATGTACATACTTGTCTTCCTCAGTAGATTTCTAACTCCTCAAGGGCAAGATAATATCATGTTCTCCTAGGCACCTGACCAACTGAGTGTGTGACTGGCCATGCCTCAAAGTCTAACCATTTTCAAAACTAGAGTAAATTCATTACAAACTGGCTTTTGGCATTCAGAGGTACAACCTTTGTGAATTATTAAGTAAATAATATCCTTTAACTAAGTACTGAGACTTAATAAACAAGATCCTTGCCAGCTTTCGTATTTCTTGTAGAGAAGTCAAAAAGAATTACAAGAGGTCGCTTCTGGCTGTCTTTTTACTTTAAAATATATAACTTGAAGCTTTTTATAATTTTATTTAAAAACTAAAGTTTTGTGATATCAATATTTAATATTAATATTAAGTTAGTAGCTCCTTTCTGAACATTCTCCCAATTCAGAGTTTGAGTTCTGGTTTTTGGTTCAAGTGACAAACTGCCGGTATTAGACTCTTTCATCTTCCTCCAAGCTCACTGAATTCCTTAGTTTCCAAACACCCAAAATAGTTTTCTATCAAAAGAAAGAGAGAGAGAGAGAGAGAGAGAGAGATTATTTTAGATTCAGAAGAATCTGAAATTGGGTCAGGCTGAAATTTAGACTTAATAGAAGTAATGTTTATGAGCAGTATTTAACTTGCTGTTTTTCCCTGGAAAGCAGTGTAAGGTGGAAAAAAGAGCATAGGTTTAAAAAAATAATGTTTAAAAATAGTTCGTAATAACATGGAAAAGTGCTTTATGTTTTAATGGTAAGTGAAAAGAGCTGAATAAAAAATTGTTTGTAAAGTAATCACAACTCTGTCAAACAAACACATGAAAAACTACATTTAGAAGAAAAGATACCAAGAAATACAGATCAAAATGTCAACAATGGTCACCTTTAGATAACAAAAATAATTTACTTATTTATTTTTACAGTAGATCCTTTTGGGTTATCTATTTTAAATAAAGCAGTGTGTACATGTCAGTCCCAAACTCCCAATCTCTCCTTCCCCCACATCCATCCCGCCTGGTAACCATAAGTTCATTCTCTTAAGTCTGTGAGTCTGTTTCTGTTTTGTAAATAAGGTCATTTGTAACTTTGTTTTTTTTAGATTCCACATATAAGTGATACCATATGATATTTGTCTGATTTACCTTACTTAGTATGATAATTTCCAGGTCCATCCATGTTGCTGAAAATGGCATTATTTCATTCTTTTTAATGGCTGAGTAATATTCCACTGTCTATATCTATATCTATATCTATATCTATATCTATATCTATATCACATCTTCTTTATCCATTCATCTGTTGATGGACATTTAAGTTGCTTCCATGTCTTGGCTATTGTAAACAGTGCTTCAATGAACATTGGGGTGTATGTATCCTTTCGAACCATGTCTTTCTATGGATATATGCCCAGGAGTGGGATTGCTGGATCATATGGTAGCTCTATTTTTAGTTTTTTTGTGGAACCTCCATACTGTTCTCCATAGAGGCTGTACCAATTTACATTCCCACCAACAGTGTAGGAGGGTTCCCTTTTCTCCACACCCTCTCCAGCATTTACTGTTTGTAGATTTTTTGATGATGGTCATTCTGTGTGGTGTGACGTGATATCTCATGTAGTTTTGATTTGCATTTCTCTAATAATTAGCAATATTGAGCATCTTTTCTTGTGCCTTTTGGCCACCTGTATGTTTTCTTTGGAGGAAACATCTATTTAGGTCTTCTGCTCATTTTTTAATTGTGTTGTTTGTTTTTATGGTATTGAGCTGAATGAGCTGTTCATAAATTTTGGAGACTAATCCCTTGTTGGTAGCATCATTTGCAAATATTTTCTCCCACTTTGTGGGTTGTCTTTTCATTTTGTTTGTGGTTTCCTTTGCTGTGCAAAAGCTTTTGAGTTTAATTAGTCCCACAGATAACGAAATTTTGAGTGATTCTTTTTTCTTACTGCTTTTCGGCAGTTTACAATGATTTACATCTATATATATTTTATTTTATAATTGGAAAAAATAGTAACTTTCAAAAGAATGGAAGGAATAAAAAGAAGCAAAGAGAGAAAAATGTGAATTTTGAATTCATGCTTATCTGAGTTCAAATCATCTGAAAATTGGGACATGTTAGATAAGCCAAAGAGTATGACTTTTATTACCCACTGGGTTTCAGGTGCCTTAAATACATCAGTTCTGCCACTAGCCCCAAGCAAGGGGAACCATGCCTTAGAGCAGCTGTCCCCAACTTTTTGGCACAAGGGACTGGTTTAATGGAAGACAATTTTTCCACAGACGGGGGCAGAGGATGGAAGGGTGGGGTGGGGAATTGTTCCAGCGGTAATGTGAGTGATAGGGAGCGGCAGATGAAGCTTCGATTGCTCGTCCACTGCTCGCCTCCTGCTGTGTGACCCGGTTCCTAACAAGCCGCGGACCTGTACTGGTCTGCGGCCCAGGGGTTGGGGACCCCTGCCTTAGAGGACTCTACGTGTAATATGATCACAAAAATCATACTGAAAACACAGGAGTATCTTTCTCATTCTCTAACTGGCTCTCAGCACTAACCTGGTGCCACCCTTCACCCTAAACAGCTGTTCCTGTCACTAACATTGTTCAGGTCCCAGGAAAATGCTTCTCCACATCTTTTGCCCTACAAAAGGCAGCTGTATGCAAATGCTGTAAAGTTCTGGGATTTGCTGGTAGCAACATCAAATATAAATACTGCTTCAGAGTATGGAGAGGATTTGAGTGGCAAAATACTTAGGTAAGAAAAAAGACAACTTGTCAAATCTTATGTTTCAGAAAGCATGAATGCCATAGATTCCTGTATAGCAGAGACTCATTCCACGATAGGAATTTTCTTGCTTCTGTTCCTATTCCAATGTGTGGTTCCAAGTTAATTATGAATTAGCCTGGTATTTGCAACAGTTGTGTATGGTGACTGTGGTGAATATTTCTCAAATGGCCTACTGTGATCCCCACCTCCTTGTATGTATGTCTTTGTGTAATAATCTCCCCTTGCGTGTGGTCTCAGCCTAGCAGATTGTTTCTAATAAGTAGAACACAGCAAAAGTGATGCGGTGTCACTTCCATAATTGGCTTTTAAAAGAGTGTGACTTCCATCTTGCTAGCAGACTCTCTCTATTGCCTTCTTGGCTCACATGCTTTGATGAAACAGGCTGCTTTTTCGAGAGGCTCATGTGGCAAAGAACTGAGAGAGGAGATGACCAATAGCCAGTGAGAAACGAAGCCCCTCAGTCCAACAACCTGCAAAGAACTGAATCTTGTCAACAACCACTGAATGAACTTGGAAGCACATTTTTTCCCAGTCATATTTCCAGATGGGATCACAGACCTTGGTTGACCTTGATTGCAGCCTTGGCAGAGACCAGGAAGCAGAGGACCCAGCTAAGTCATGACCAGATTCCTAACCCACAAAAATTGTGATAATAAATATTGTTTTTTAAAACCACTAAGACATGGATAATTTGTTATACAAAATACGTGATTAATACAGTGGCTGAGAAACATTTTGCAATTTCAAGCATTATATATTACTCTTCAAATGTATGTATATGCATATTTAAACATAAAATACACGTTTTCATAAAAATATGATTAGCAATGTTGAACACCTTTTCATGTGCTTTTTGGCCATCTGTGCATATCCTTTGGAGAATGTCTATTCAAGTCTTTTGCCCATCTTTTAATTGGATTATTGTCTTTTTGTTGTTTATCTTTAAGTTTTTTATATATTCTGGATACTAGACCCTTATCAGATATACGATTTGCAAATATTTTTTTCCCTTTCTGTGGATTGTCTTTTCATTTCTTCATAGTGTCCATTGATGCATGAAATTTTTAATTTTGATGAAGTATGATTTCTCTATTTTTTCTTTCTTGCTTGTGCTTTTGATGTCATCTAAGAAACTGTTGTCAAATCCCAGTCATGAAGATATGCCTGTATGTTTTATTCTAGGGGTTTTATCATTTAAACTTTTATATTTAGATCTTTGATCCATTTTGAGTTAATTTTTGAACATGGTATGAAGTAAGGATCCAACTTTATTCTTTTGCATGTGGAAACCCAGTTGTTCCACCACTATTTATTTGTTGAAGAGACTATCCTTTGGCCATTGAATGGTCTTGGCATTCACTGCTTTTTTTCTCTTCAATTATTTTTATTGTGGTAAAATACACATAATATAAAATTAACTATTTTAACCATTTTCAGTGTACAGTTCAGTAACACTAAGTACATACACATTGTTGCGTAACCATCATCATATCTCTAACATCATTCATTCACAGAGTCAAAGTTCTGGTCCACAAACCCTTCCCTGTAAGAGGTTCAATGCTTGCAAAAGAATTTGTAATAAATCAGGCCTCCCAGTCCAGAAAAAAAAAAAAAAGAATCCATTTTATTTTACAGAATCCATTTTACCTTACAAAACTGAAACTCTATATCCATTAAGTAATGACTCCATTCCTCCCTCCCCCTAGCCCCTGGTAATCACCATTCTACTTTCTATCTCTATGAATGTGACTACTCTAGGTACCTCAGGTAAGTAAAATCCTACAGTACAGCTGACCCCTAAACAACATGGATTTAAACTGAATGGGTCCACTTATACTCAGATTTTTTTCAATAGTAAATACTACAGTGCTACAGAATCCATGGCTGACTGACTCTGTGGATGTAGAACTGTGGTTATGTAGGGCTGACTATGAGTTACACGTGCAGATTTTCAAAAGCGTGGGGATGGGTACCCTAACTCCCTCATTGTTCTAGGGTCAACTGTATTTGTCTTTTTGTGATTGGCTTATTTCACTCAGTATAATGTCCTCAAGTTTCATCCATATAGTAGCATGTGTCAGAATTTCCTACTTTTTTAAGGAGTAATAGTTCATTATGTCCATACACCACATTTTGCTTATCCATTTATCTGTTGATGGACACTTGGGCTGCGTCCACCTTTTAGTGGTTGTGCATAATGCTGCTATGATGTGGGTACACAGCATGTGCTGCTTTTTGTTAGAGAGAAAAACTTTTCCCAGAAGCCCCCCATAGCAGATTTTCCCTCACATCTCATTGCCAAGAATTATCTCACATGTTCATGCTTAAACCAAGAGAAATAGGCCACAGTGTTTGATTTAGGGTTCCATTGTAAAAGAAGGATGTGAGTATAAGTCAGTAAGTTACACTCTCTGCTGTCAAGACTAGTGAAGTCTACCTGCACAAGTTAGGGTGAACCTCAGATTTATATGGGATTTCTGTTTTGAGACCTTGAGGCTAGTGAATACTTCCTCATATTCCTGGCATCCTTGGTCATCATCTTTCTTGTGAGTTCTCACATGTACTTCCTTTCTTATGACCCAATCTCCCGCTACTTTTCTCCATTCACAATCTTTCCATTGCTTCTCTGATGCTCTAATTCACTACCTCTGGATTCTCCTCACAGAATTTTTGCCTCACCTTCTGGTCTTAACAAATGCTGACACTTCTCTGAAGATTCTGTCCCCCTGCAACTTCCTTGAAAGTATGTCCTTTTGTCTTTTTGGTCTCATTTATTCATGAACACCGGGTCCAGAGGTGAGTTCAGCTCTCTCCTTATTCTTCAATGTTACATCTAAACCAATAACCCTTTGTTTTTTATGTAAAAATCCCGTTCCTTGAAAAATTTCATAGAAATAAGCCAATCACAAAAATTTCATGGAGGGGGAGTGAGGGAAGGCCATTTTCTACAGATTTGCAATCCACAGACTGTTCTGAGCTCTTGGGTTTAAAAACTGGGATATTGACTAGGCCTTTGACTTAGAGGTTGCTTGCTCAAGCGTGCTTTCTCGCCAAACATCCACTCTCAGAGGGGCCTGCTGAGCCCTCAGAACCAGCACTAAGGTGGACAGTAGTAGAGGGGGAAGCCTCTAGTGTGCCCAGGTGCTTCCTACGAAGGAACAAAGTGTGCTCTGAGCCAGACTGGCAAACCCTGGTGCTTCATCTCCCATGAACTCAGGGGTTTTCCAGCTGCAGCGAACACTGCTGCATCACACAGACCTTGAGTTTGTAAGAAGACGACTGCTGGTTGACATGAGGCCTAACCCATGAAGGCTGGGAAGAGGCGGCAGGCGTTTGCTGAAGGCAGTTATTCCAGGCTCTTCCGTGTTTTTGCTGGCCAAGAAGTAAACTATTTTGAGCCCTACAGTGGAAGAAATCTGGTCAGCCAACTGCAGAGCACAGCCTTCACTAAGGGCTTGTTTTTCTTCAGCTTTTACTTGAAGGTTAATGTAGGATGGACTCCCAGATGGAGAACTCTTGGCTGTCCTACCATCAGCTCTGCCTTGCTCTGTGACAATCAACTTTCTCCAGATCAAGAGTAGGCAGGTACAAGTAGTGGGCCCACAACGTTTGACCTCAACTGGTTTTTCTAAGTTATTTTGTACATTTTCAGCAGCGAAACCAAACTGGGTCCATATATTTTTCTCCACTCTCCCTCATTTCTGTCACCTTTTGGCTTCCTGGTTACTAGCTCAGATGCCCATCCACCTGGCTCGTAATCTTATCCATGCCCATGGTTTCAACTCTCACCTAAAGCTAGTGAGTCCCAAGTCTATACATTCAGCTCAAATCTTCCTCTTAAGCTCCATATCTAATTGCCTCCTGGGCATAGTCCTCTGATGGTGCTTAAGCATTCCTAACTCAACATGTGGAAAAGTGAAAAAACAGAAACATGGGAGTCTCCTTTGATTTCTTCCCTCCTTCGCCCTTCCTCTTGGTTCTATTGTCCTAATATCTCTGACCAGTTTTTTGCTCTTCCTTTATTACTATTTATTTCAGGTCTCCCATTTTTTAAAACCTGAATTATGAAAACAATCTCCTAACTGTTCTTTCCAGCCCAAGCCATTCTCTGTAATCCTGCAAGCAGCAGCCTAAAAATGCAATTTAATTATGTCATTCCCTAAATGGTTTCCTTTATAACCCGATTAAAGTTCAACACTCTTATCATAGTGTACAAGTACCACTCCCCAACTCTCATGTTCCAGCTATAATAAATTTCTGGGTTATCCTAAACTGATCGAATCTTCCTCTTCTGAAGCTAGTTAATTATTTTTGTCATTTAAGTTATCTTAGGACTTCCTCCTTCAGGATCCCTCAATTTGAGAATAACTGACACTCCTTGTTCTCTTAATACCCTGTTCATCCCTCTATCATAATGTTTATCACACTGTGAGCTGTAAGTTACTTCTCTGAATTCTTTTCATATTTCCATGACTTAGCACAGTGCTGGATGTTCAGTAAATATTAGCTGTGAATAGATTTTGTGCTGCATTTCAAGGCTAAGGTTTACTTTGTAGCACTTGCTGAAGTATGGTTATGAAAGGAAAAGGAAGATGGAATAATATTGCATCTAGGGGGGAAACTGAGTCCGCTGAAGTTGCTTTCAGAATTGTGGGGATTCAGTACATGTTTGTAGGCTGAGGCAAAGGGGGCAGTGGAAAGAGTGAGCTTGAGGACGTAGGAGAGGGGATAGAAATAAGGTCACTTGGAAAGGAGAAAACGTTTTCACCAAGTTTTCCTTAAAATAATTTTAATAATTTCCACAAGGTATTCATCTCATCAGGGCTGAGCTCAATTTATCTCAAAATAACGTTCCTGATCAGTCATACATGGTACATGTTTACTTATTAAACAGGACCTTCATCTTTCTCTGGGTCCTGGAGGGAGATGAATAAGACGTATACTTGGTAGAAGTTAAGAATTAAAAGTTTACTAGCAAAAACCTGGAACTGTATCACAATCAATGCTACTAGAATGGCTTCTTTGTTTTCAAAGTACACACCTGGGATATGATGAATTTTGGAAAGGGCTTGACGCTTAAGATGAATGTTTTAAATATATATACGCACTAAGCAGTGAATTGCTGTTTTTCATGATTTTTAAATGTAGCATTCTATTAGTCAAATATTCTGGTTTTAATAGCTATTTAATTATACAATCTGATTTATTAATTAAAATAATAGGGACTTCCCTGGTGGTCCAGTGGTTAAGACTCTGCACTCCCCATGCAGGGGTCCCAGGTTCGATCCCTGGTCAGGGAACTAGAACCCGCAGGCAACAGTGAAAAGATCCCGCACGTGGCAACGAAGATCCCGTGTATGGCAACTAAGACCCGGGGCAGCCAAATAAATAAATAAATATTAAAAAAAATAATAAAGCACGGGTGTTAAAAATAGCTTATGTATGAATAAGAAGGGAGTTTTCAGGGCCTCAGTCATCACCATGAACTCCCACAAGCACTGATGGAGAACTAATTACTCTGTACAAAGTACGGTGCTTAGAGCTGAGAGGGACACAGATGTTTAAGATGTAGCTCCTGTGTTTTAGAAAGTATATTCACTACTAAAGAGTTCCAGTTAAATAAATGCATAAGTGATTATTGAAAGTTGATGTTGAAGATAGTTTCTAAATACTTAGAACGCTATCTGGTTCAAATATAGTAGCATATTTTCACTAATTGCATTATTGATATTATTTAGGTACTTTCTAAAAATAGGGTTATAGTTTATTTTTAAAACTTTCAACACCCTGAATAAAATTTTACCTTCAAAAAATATTTTAGGGCTTCCCTGGTGGCGCAGTGGTTGGGAGTCCGCCTGCCGATGCAGGGGACAGGGGTTCATGCCCCGGTCCGGGAAGATCCCACATGCTGCGGAGCGGCTGGGCCCGTGAGCCATGGGCGCTGAGCCTGCGCGTCCGGAGCCTGTTCTCTGCAATGGGAGAGGCCACAACAGTGAGAGGCCCGCGTACAGCTTAAAAAAAAAAAAAAATATATATATATATATGTATATATATATATATATATATATATATATATATATATATATATATATATATATATATATATATATATATTATGTGCCAAGCCCTGTTCTAAATACTTTATGGTGGCTTTTATTATCATCCTATTGTACAGTTGAGGAAACTGAAACACAGAGAGAAGAGTAATTTGCCCAAGTGTAGAGCTGTGACCCTTACACAGGTATTTCACTGCAAAGGTCTTTTAATTTTTTTTTTTTTTTTCTTTTTGTGGTATGCGGGCCTCTCACTGTTGTGGCCTCTCCCGTTGCGGAGCACAGGCTCCAGATGCGCAGGCCCAGCGGCCATGGCTCACGGGCCCAGCCGCTCCGCGGCATATGGGATCCTCCCAGACCGGGGCACGAACCCGTATCCCCTGCATCGGCAGGCGGACTCTCAACCACTGCGCCACCAGGGAGGCCCTCTCTTTTAATTTTTAATTAAAAATTTTTTTGACTAGGTAAGACATTCACACGTTTAAAAATAAAAGTGTGTATAATAAAGGAAGTTGATGTTACACATATTTTACTTTCTGTTTTCCATTCTGATAAAGCTCTCTTATCTTCTTTTCACTTCCTTTTAATTCTTTCTTAATTATCAAAACTGTATGTGCTTCAAAAAAGACTATAGTGCCTAGGCAGAGTGCTTTGCCCCTAGCAGCACTTATCATGTATTTGTTGAACCGAAATGAACATCTTGTCCAGTTTTGACTCTGTGTAGTTGGCAATTGGCTGAATTACAAAGTCAAAGACACATGAGGAGAGAATATTGCTGAGTACTGCAGCTGCAAGAATCTCTTTTAAAAACCTAAAGTCTGTTACATAAATTATGTACTCTTTAGACTCTTTCCCACATTCATTTATACAATTGATCATTGAAACCACTTTAGAAATATGTGTATCAAATATTTAGCACATTTTAAAGCTTCCTTAATAACAACCCTAATAAGTGGATCCAATTACGTGTTTATTTACTACAAACACCTATGAATAACAGATAACCTAATTATAGTTTATTACTACCTCTGAATCATTCCAATGAAAATATTTTCTGTCACAGAGTTCATATTGCTTTGGTGTATGAGTATCGAAAGCAGCAGATTGTTTTCCATGATCGTAGGTTTTAAATATTTACCTGCTTGTGCTGCATAATTTAGCACACTGGAGTTGGAAAGCAGTTTGTATGGCAGCTGATGCCATGCCAATGTTAGAGAATATAATTTCCCTGTGTGACTTCTACGTGAAGTTGTAAAAATGGAAAGTATTCTACTGTTTTACTAACCAATTAAAATTTGTTTTTACTGTAAATCCATAGGCTACCAATGTTTGTGGTATACATACAGTTTTATTTTGTATAATTACCATGTAGTTTATTTAAAGAACCAAAGCATTGTTTCTCGCATCCTGTTAATGTATGATATTAAAAATAAAATACATTCATTCTTGTAATCCGAGTCTTTATGAAAGTAACAAAAAAGCATCCAGACAGCTTGTTAAGTGCATATTATCTGTCCTAAGAAATCAAAACGGAGTTCTGTATTTTAAAATATGGAACCACTGGCTATCCAATCAGGCAAGAAAACAGTTATTTTGTTTGCTCACTCTAAAAAGTGTTACATCTTGCTATATCCTTTGTGTGATAGGTTACTTGGTGGCCCTACTGCATAACAGAAAATAAATACTTGCAGTTACCTGTTTTTGTGAGAATAATAATAAAAATAAGATAATTCAAACCATTAAACACATAAAAAAATTGAAAACCCTTTTCAAATCTACTTTTAAACTTTTCAACCCTGCATTCTGAAAGATTTTCTTTCCCTTGTGGTTTCATAGTCTGCTACTACAGACTGTTAATTTTTCTCTTCTCGTTTTTTTTTTTTTTTAATAAATTTATTTACTTATTTATTTATTTTTGCTGTGTTTCTGTGCGAGGACTTTCTCTAGGTGCGGCGAGCGGGGGCCACTCTTCATTGCAGTGCGCGGGCCTCTCACTATCGTGGTCTTTGTTGTTGCGGAGCACAGGCTCCAGATGCGCAGGCTCAGTAGTTGTGGCTCACGGGCCCAGTTGCTCCGCGGCATGTGGGATCCTCCCAGACCAGGGCTCGAACCCGTGTCCCCTGCATTGGCAGGCGGATTCTCAACCACTGCGCCACCAGGGAAGCCCTCTCTTCTCGTTTTTATTGTAATTTCCTATTCAATTCGGGAGCACATTTGGTAGCCCTTCTTCCAGCACAACCTTGCAGTACTGCAAAAACGACGCAGGATTACACTTTGCAATAATTTAGTATTTCTCTCAACACCCCTTATGAATGAGGATAAAAATTTTCATTTCATAAAAAGCCTTTGCAGACTGTCCTGTTTCAATTCTGGGAAATAATCTGAACGTGGAAAATGAACTCACATATTCCTTGATATTTAATACCTTCACAAAAGGAAAGGAGGGAATACTGGTATTTTTACCAAAGTGGGTCTTGGTAGAAAGGTCTACATTAATCTGAAGGATTTAATGAATCCTCTGAAATCGCCTTTGAGGTCTGCAGGTGTCAGGGGCAGAGTGAAGAATAAGGGGGGCAGTGCATGCTGGATCTTGTAGTTCCCGCGCTGGAGGAGAGGGAGTGTTGCATGGCAAGATGGGAGTTGAGGTCCAATTGTTCAGCAGGAAGTCATGGCAGGAATAATGTAGTTTGTCTATCGGAGACACCGCTTATAGATGGATACTTTCTCTTGGTTCTGCTCTTGCTATATTGGTGACTTACAGTCTGAGGCGGCAAACAGGACGAAAAAAAGGAAAAAAGGATGAAGTAAACGGACCGGGGGCTTGTAGGCCGCTGCTACTGCTGCTGCCAATCAATAGGCGTTAGTGCCCCGGAAGTGGCTGACCTACTGGGTTTGAAGGCGGGTGGGGCGTTTCTCTTACTACGGTGGCCGGGGAGCTCGAGGTGCATGTAGCTGCGGCGCTGAGGTCGGGGTGTCTGCGTGTGTGTCGGCTGCTTTTGTGGTGGCTGCTGGTGGAGCTGGAACATTTCCCGGTTGGTGGCTCCTGCACATTGTTTACATTTCTCCAGTTCTGTTTTCGGGTTTTCGGTGAGGGGTCGACTTGAGGTTCCTCTGACTCCGCTAGCTTCAGAGAAGGTTGGGACTTAGTGTCTCTGGTCCTTCCAAATGACCGGGTTTCTTGCGGGCCCCTGCCCTCAGTGGAGACCCAGTAGCCAACCGTTTAGGCTCTCTGAGGGTTTTGGCGCCTCCCTCATCTCTGTTTCTGGTGTAATTTGTTTTCTGACTCCTTGCCCTTCCTGGGCTCCAGAGCTAACGAACTGTAAGCCTTCCTGTGGGCAGCTGTTCCCCCTCTCCTAGAGGCTTTTCTTACGTGTTTCAGGCAGGATCTCTCGTCCCCTAAGTTATTGCATCCATTTAACTCCTTCCCTATTTCTCTCCGTTAAAAAAAGAACAGAAAAGAGAAAAAAAAAAATCCCCCCAAATCAGATTCTCAAGGTCTCTATCTTCTCATTCTTAACTCCTTTATCCCTTTTTAGGCCTTTGTTACTGCTTCAGACTCTTAACACATTTGCCTGAATATCTTAATGCTTTTCCATTCAGACATTAACGTTTAATCACTTTATTTGTTTCTTACTCATCCTCAACTCTTCGACTTCCATCCACATGTCCGGGCTTTTTAGGTTGGATGTTCAAACACATTCTTATGATGACTGGTGAATACGAGAGACGTCAACGAACAGCCAAGCATGACTCTGCTTATGAAGTTTATACTTAAGATCTATTTGGCTTACATTTTTGTTTTTTATTGATTATTTTCCCCCAAGGGGTTCACTGCTACCCTGTGGTTAGAGGAGAATACCTCGTCCTACAGCTCTTCGTATCTGAATTACTTAGATGGGATTTTTTTTCCCTTCTCCTACTCGAAACATATGTCCCCAGTAGAATTTTTGCAATGATTTTGTGTCAGTTAATAGCAGATAGACACAAGGGAATGCTCTTTCGTCCTTGGTTGTTTATGATTTGTAATTAGATTGTGAGTCATTGAAAGTACACAGAGGGATTAGAAAAGCTTTGAAAGGTAAAGTGTGTGTGTGTACCAATTTACAAGTAAATAAAGTGTCTTCCCTGAACAAGGGAGAGTTTCTAATTAGTCGAATAATCTGATGGTGTATTAAATTAATTCTCAGTTCTTTCACTGTAAAATTTTGGGACGTGTTTAAAGTTAAAAAGTAGCCAACATGAGAACTTTTATAGTTTAGTAAAAAGAGTTTAAAAACCATTTAACTGGGCTTCCCTGGTGGCGCAGTGGTTGAGAGTCCGCCTGCCGATGCAGGGGACATGGGTTCGTGCCCCGGTCTGGGAAGACCCCACATGCCGCAGAGCGGCTTGGCCCGTGAGCCATGGCCGCCGAGCCTGCGCATCCGGAGCCTGTGCTCCGCAACGGGAGAGGCCACAACAGTGAGAGGCCCGCGTACCGCAAAAAAAAAAAAACCATTTAAGTGATGCTCCTTTTTCTGTAAAATGGAATACAAATATATTGAAAAGTTTATTTGTTGTGATTGTTTATGAGATATTTCTATATATTTTTAAATTTATTTTATTTATTTAGTTTTGGCTGCGTTGGGTGTTCGTTTCTGTGTGCCGGCTTTCTCTAGTTGCGGTGAGCGGGGGCTACTCTTTGTTGTGGTGCGCGGGCTTCTCATTGCGGTGGCTTCTTGTTGCAGAGCATGGGCTCTAGGCACGCGGGCTTCAGTAGTTGTGGCTTGCGGGCTCTAGAGCACAGGCTCAGTAGTTGTGGCGCATGGGCTTATTTGCTCTGCGGCATGTGGGATCTTCCCGGACCAGGGCTCGAACCCGTGTCCCCTGCATTGGCAGGCGGATTCTTAACCACTGCGCTGCCAGGGAAGCCCCTTCTACATAATTTGATAGATCTGGTAAAATAGCATTGTTTACTATTCAGTAATGTTTTGTAGCCAGAAATTTTTGTACTTCTTGTCTTTCTGGGGACCATGTAACTTAAATAACTTTGCAGCTTTCTTCTGTTCTGAGTATTTTACTATTCTAATAGCAAAATTATTGTTCTTCTTTAGGAGTCAAATATAATCTCTATGTCAATAAAGTATAAATATTAATACATGTACCCAGTCTAAATTAGGTTATTCCTAATTAGTCAGAAATGGTTTTAGCCATGTTTAAGAGTGGGGCTAAATGTATAATATTTCAGAATTAATTCACTCATGAAATTCTTTATTGGATAAATGATATGAGGCTAAACATTACTCAAATTTTTTATATTTTTCCTGAGATTTTATTCATTTAGTAGGCATTTATTAAATCCTTTTTACTATTTAACTTTTGTCATAATATCATCAAAACATTTATTGAGAACATCCTCTTGTCCTCAGCTCTGTACCAGATGCTTTAAAGCAAGGGTCCCCATCCCCCGAGCCACGGACTGGTACTGGTCTTCGGCCTGTTAGGAACGGGGCTGCCCAGCAGGAGGTGAGTGGTGGGCGAGCGAAGCTTCATCTGCCACTTCTCATCACTTGCATTACCACCTGAACCATATTCCCCTCCTCACGAAACTGGTTCCTGGTGCCAAAAAGTTTGGGGACCGCTGCTTTAAAGCATTATTGCGTTAAATCATTATACCAACTCATTGAGCTACTGAGTATTATTTACATTTAGCAGATGAAGAAACTGAAGCTCAAAGAATTCAAGTAATTTAGTCCAGTTCCTTTTGACTCTTCCCACTTAACTACAGTTGCAAAGATTTGTTCACTACTCTGGAATATATAAAGAGCATTAATTCAATAAATACTTGCTAAGCAGCTATTACATACCAGATAGTCTTCTAGGTGCTGGGAATATAACAGTGAACAAGAGACAAAAGTCCCTGCTCTTAGGGAGCTTACACTCTATCAGAATGTTTGACATGTAAACCTTGCCTTCAAGAAACAAAATATAGCCAGTATGCGTTTGGTTTTATGTGTTTTAGAATGTTAAGGTTGAAAAGAGAGATTATTAACCAGGGACTATTTCATGAAGAAGATGAGATTTGATCTAGAACTAAAATAGTATAAATTTGGTAGGTAGAAATTGGGAGGAAAGTAATTCCAGTTTGAGGCATAAAATGAGCAAAATTCTAAATTGTAGGAGAGAGAGATTAGTGGGAGGGACAGTTAACTGGATTGCTTTGTATCTTCATTTCTTTGCATATAGGTGGGCAGTGTTGGCTGAATTTGAAACAAATGTTTAAATGAATGAAGCTGTGGCAAGAGCTCAGATACCAGGCGATGAGGAATTAGACAAATCTAGTGTTATTATTGTGGGATTTAAAGAAAAGAATTAATTGGATAACTGTTGGTGAAAGAACCAGTAAGCAGTTAATTATTGAATGTTGGGAGTGGCGTGGTGGCCAAAGGAGAAGGGAGGCTAGCCTACCATGTTTGAACTGAGTGGGTCAGTTGTATTGTAGATTTACCTGTGATGAGGGTTTTTTGTTTGTTTGTTTATTTTATTCCAAGATGCACCATTATTTTATGAACTGCCGTGAAAGAAAAAAAATATTGCCCATTAAACATAAAAAGATTGTCAACTGTAAGGTGTATTCAGTTTCAGAGTTTAAAATGTAAAAATGTGTGATCTAGAAATGATGAAATAAGGTACTCCTTATGATGGTTCGTGAGCCTTGTAACTACTTAATTTTTTTGGACTGTTTATAAATGTTTGTAATCTTTGACATGCATTCAATCATTTAGCGTTTATTTATTTACTAGGCACGCTTCTAGGCCACAGTGATATAGTGATGAGTAAATGCAGTCTCTACCTCATAGAACTTATGAGGGGAGGCAGACATAAATCAAATATTCCATCAAAGAAATGTAAAGTTGCAACTATTGTAAGTTCTATGAAAAAGGACTTGATGTTATACAGAAGAAAAACTGTTTACAGAGGAGATAAGAGTGTGGATGAGGAGAGGCCAGATGAGAGATGGTGATATCTTAGACAAGGTGGTGGTGAAGACAGGTAAAAGTGGATGGGTTTTAGAGATGTTTAGGAGGTAGAACTGGGTGATGAATTGGATATGAGGAATGAGGGAGAGAAAGGTGCCATCAGCCACCACTAGCATTTTGGCTTATGTAACTGGATGGATTGTGGTACAGTTCATTGAGGTAGAGAACATTGT
Source organism: Mesoplodon bidens (assembly GCF_964165515.1). NCBI lineage: Eukaryota > Metazoa > Chordata > Mammalia > Artiodactyla > Ziphiidae > Mesoplodon > Mesoplodon bidens. The sequence continues at coordinate 132,909,669 of NC_138177.1, read as the reverse complement.
AAGATGACTGGGTTTGGGGGGACATGCTTTGTTTGTTAATATTTTTTCACCGTGGCATCAGTGTTCAAGGTTTATGTCTTAATTATTCTTTTTTTCCTTTTATGTCATTGTTTAAGTTAAGTATGTTTGAGGAATGCTGTACCTGAAATAAGTTTTTTCAGTATTTTTTCCCTTGAGTGGGCAGGGATAAGGGTCTAGATGAAGGCTTTTGGAAATATGTTGGTATTTGTTTTGAATTTATATGTAACATATTCAACCATATATATGAATAGGTAACTGAGTAATACAGCTCTATATCATTTTTATTTGCACTTGGGATTTGGCAGTAAATTGGGCATCTGGTTAAATTCTAACTTCATTCAGTTGGTGTATGTGTAGATATAAATATGTATTAGGGAAAAAAGACATGCTTATGATTTTCTTTGAAATAACTCCATTGTGTAGTTTTTGGTAGATATTGAATTAATACAGTCAGTTATTATTTAAATTTTACATTTCAAAGTAAAGCAGTAGAGGGTACAGAGCAAAAGGCTTGGGCTTGGAGTCAAATTGCCTGGATTCAGGGTGTGTTTTGCTATTTAGTAGCAGTATGGTCTTGCAAAAGTTATTTAGCCTTTGTTATTTTTTAAATCTATAAAATGAGGATAATAATAGTACCTGCCTTATAGAGTTGTTGTGAGGATTAAATGAGATGGTACGTGTTCATAGGTTTACAAAATTCCTGGTACAGAGTTTGTTTATTATTATTGTTATTATTATTATAGTGATGTGGTGTCTGGGATCATCTGTACTTCTGTAACATTTTAATTTAGAGTTCCTTTTAACTAATAGATCTTGATTGGGGAAAAAATCGTTTGGCAGTCATATTTGGATTTGGAGAAAATATTATACAAGACAGCTTTTGTTTATTCACAATTGTCCTAGGTGAGTCAGCACATGTCATCTTTCACAGAATTCTCATCAGAGATTATGGTTAGTCTACAGCTATAATTGGAAGTTAATGATGGATTGGCTTATAATTACTTATTATTTGTTAGGATTATTACTTTTATTTTTAGTCCAACCTGTCTGAACTTTGTACTGGCTTTTAGGTCTTATGGATAGGGTGAAGAAGTAGTTAAACGTTATAAAGTCTGATCAGCTGCTCTAAAGTCAATTTAATTTCCATCCTACTTTTTTCCCCAACTTTTTTTCTTTTGAAAGTTTCAAACCTATACAAAAAAGTTTAAAGAGTAGTACAACAAATACCTGTATATCCTTTACCTAGACTCACTAGTTGTTAACATTATGCTTCTTTTGCTTTTTTGCTTTTTCTCTAACACACACACACACACACACACACACACACACACACACAAATGCACACATTTTTTTTTCCTTGCTGAAGCATTTGAAAGTAAGGGGAGACATCATGGTACTTTATTCTAAATACTTCATCATGCATCGCCTAAGAACTAGGACATCCTCCTACATAAACATAATGCCATTAGCATACCCAAATAATTTAATTTTGATATGATAATATTATCTAATGTATAGGCCATATGAAAAAATTCAGATATACGCAGATGTTCCAGTAATGTCTCTTGTAGCTTTTTAGGAAAAAAACACTGAATTGAGTAAGAGATTTCATTGAATTGTATTTGGTTGTCATGTCTCTTTGTTTTCTTTTATCTAGAACAATCCTCACCTTTTCTTTTTCCTCCTATCTTCCTTCCTTTTTTTTTTTTTTGGTGTTTCAAGACATTGACATTTTTGAAAAGTTTAGGCCAGTTGTTTTGTAGAATGCCTCACAAAATAAATTTGATTGTTTCTTCACAGTTTCAGGCTAAATAGTTTTTTTTCAAGACTGTTACATGGTAGTTATTGTAAACTTTCCATTTGATCACATCAAGAGTAATGTAATGATAATTTGTCCATTTATTGGTGATGTTAAGGTTGATCACTTAGGTTAACCAGACTCCTACATTTTAAAGGTGTCTTTTCCCTTTTATACTTAACTATTAATCTGTGGAGGTGATACTTTATCATTAGATTTTCTGTTTTCCAACAATTTTTTTTCTATACGGTGGTTTTAGTAGCCATTGATGAACCTTGCCTGATTGCATTGGTTGTTGCCAAATAATGGTTTTCCAGTTCTCTCAATCCTTCTACATATGTTTGCTGGCTATTTTCTTTAAAGAAGAGATATGCCTCCTCTCTCTTTTTATTTTATTTTAAAGGAAGATACAAAAAAATATATTTATTTATTTATTTGGCTGCATTGGGTCTTAGTTGCGGTGCGTGGGCTCTTTGTTGAGACATGTGCGCTTCTCTCTAGTTGTGGCGCATGGGCTCCAGAGCGCACGGGCTTAGCTGCCTGGCGGCCTGTGGGATCTTAGTTCCCTGACCAGGGATTGAACCCTCGTCCCCTGCACTGGAAGGCAGATTTTTAACCACTGGAACACCAAGGAAGTCCCTCTCCTTTTATTTTAGTACCTCTATGTACCCAAGGATTCCTTTTAAAAAAATGTATCCAATGTGATGATCTGTTACCATTATTCTTTTTTTTTTTTTTTTTTTTTTTTTTTTTGTGGTACGCGGGCCTCTTACTGTTGTGGCCTCTCCCGTTGCGGAGCACAGGCTCCGGACGTGCAGGCTCAGCGGCCATGGCTCACGGGCCCAGCCGCTCCGCGGCACGTGGGATCTCCCCAGACCAGGGCTCGAACCCCTGTCCCCTGCATCTGCAGGCGGACTTTCAACCACTGCACCACCAGGGAAGCCCCCATTATTCTTTTTGATGACTGAATTATCTCAGATTTGTTTAGTCCCTTCAAACTAGTTCCTGTGGCCTTTGCATATGTTCACATTGGTATTTGGGCACCTTCTTACTTCTTTGTACAATAAGGTGTTCCAGGCTCACCTTGTATATTCTACTTGGAATCAACTATTTTACAGTGGAGCCCTCGTTCATTTTAGTGGAAAATGGTACTTAGAAACCAAAATTTGGGCATTGAATATACTCACTACTACTACTGTTGTTGCTTCTAGGCCCTTTAAATGGTTACACACATACACACACATTTTTTAAAAGAAATCATGAATTTATAGGATACCTTCAATTCAAGTTCAGAACCACAGAGTTCAATTTTACCTTTCCTCAGTTCATATTTGTATCTCCCTTTTCCTACAGGGAGAATTCTGATTCTCAACCATATTAATATATTTACTCATTTAATCTGCCCTACACACACATATGATAGTTTTGGAATTGCTATATACTGATACTCCCTCCTGCAACAGATTTACCAAGTAAAGATTTCTTTGCCACTTTATGTCCTTATAATATATCCCACTAAAGATATATAGTCAAAGAAAGCAGGTGTTCAAAGGTATTTGAATTATTTCTTCTGTGATTATGTTATCAATTTAAAATATAGTTAAGTTCCTACTAAACTACTTTTTAATAGACTTTCTGTAAAATCGGTTATCTGTAAAACTACTAAAGTAGACATAATAATTTAAAACTTTATCATAATATATAGTAATAGGGAGCTCTAGGATAGTTATATCAGATAGAGACTATGCAGTTTTTATCTTTATAAGGCTTTAAATTTGTAGCTCTTTTTTCAAATTGATATAATTTTTTATTATTTAAAATTAGAAATGATGAGATAAATGACATCAAGCAATTCCATTTGTAAGCCAAAACAATTATGTTTGTGAACATTTTAAACAGTGCTCTTCTTTTGACTGATGATACAATTCAAGCATTAATCTTTAACAATAGACATAATTGTTTAGGGTACTTTAACTCATTCCTAAAAAATATGGCTAGTGTTTTCCTGTTTTGACACCCAGAATAGAAAGATTTATGTTATTTGTATGTCCTTGTCCTTTGTATTTGAAGAATGCCAGTTATGACTGTGTTACCCTGTGATTTTTTTTCATGTGTGAATGTTCTCATTGGAAATGGAAAAATATTTCTCTTAATTATTATAGCATTTTTTATTTTTGTTGTGAGACATAACCACATTCAATCTTGAGTTCTGGTTAGTTATAAACATATTGCTTATTAGAATGCAAGGTTAATGGGGACAGGAACCGGGTTTCATGGCTTATTATATTTCCCATAGTGCCTTATAGAAGTAAGTACTCCAATACTTGATGAATGAATAAATGTGATACTTTGTGTTTAAATGACATATAATACTAGTCTCAATAATATGGATGCACCTTTTTCTTGACAAAAGTATCTAATGGAATGGAACTTGGAAAAGGTCTTATTGGTATTTACTTGTTACAAATCTTAAAGTCACTGTGTCTCCCACTGAATTCCTCATCTTCCCTGAGCCTTTTCCTCTTGGGTTCCCTTTTTCTGTTAAAGGTATCATTATCCTCTGAGACATCAGACCTGAAATTTCAGTCACTTTATTCTGTCTCCTGTATGTGGGCATATGAGCATTCATATATTTATATGATGTTGCTATCGTCTCAGCTTGTTGCTTATATCTCCTTATTCCTTACTCCCTTACCAGCACTCTGATTGAGGCACTCATTACCACTCATAACAATCTTCTGATTAATTGAAGGAATTAAGAATATTTAATGTGGAAAAGAGATGATGGGATGGGGTGAAGAGCAGGAAATATGTCTTTGAATATCTGATGGACTATCAAATGGAAGAGGGATTGATTTCAGAGAGCACAGCCAGGACCAGCTACTAGAAATTAGAAGGACATAGACTTTTGGTTCCATATGTCTTTCAAGCACGTGTAGGTGTTTAAAATTAGCTGATAACATGCAGTTGTATGGATACTCTAGAGCAGTTATGTTAGTAGAAAAAAAATAATTTAAGTATTATCAGGCTTTTAAACTTGTAGCTGTATATTCAGCTCAATACAAAGCTCATTATGTACTGAGCTCCCTGTTTTAGGAGTGTTCACTCAGAGGCTGGGTAAATGCACTTGGCTAAGATGTTGTAAAGGAAATCTTGCTGCTATATGGGTGGATGAACTGATTAGCGATTAGTGAGCCTGAACCAGAGAGCAGATCATATTCCTAGGGATAGGAGTGATTTTTTGTTTTTGTTTTTTGCTTTTTAAACTTAACACATTTTCTTTCACTGCTCCTCCCCATCCAAGCAGTGCAAGTTAGGAGAGATTACTGGTAGATTGGAGTGTATTGTGTAGGAAGATGGTCAAGAACTATTAATAGTACTACTTAATAGTTACTAGATGCTTTTAAGTTCCCTTTTTATCCTAAGATTCTGACATCCTTCAGTTCTTAGAGAGGTTAAGTTTATATTATTGATTAAATGATTTAACTCACTATGTTATTTCTTATATGTAGACTGTGTACTTAATAGCTTGCAAAGTTGCACTTTAAAGTATGGAGGCTGCAAACATTCATATTTATCTTGGCCTCATCAGAGGTTACTAAAGTACTGACAGAGTTCTAGAGTATCCATACAACTACATGATTAAAATTTATTTATCAAACTATAGTCAATATTATGTTCTTCTTAGAGGTAAGATCAAGGAATGTCTAAGACAGCCCAGATAACATTAATAGTTCCTATTGTACCCTTGAACCATTTAGGTTGGTTATGGTGATGACTTTACAGTCTATGAACATGTAATACTCAGTGCTGCATATGTGGAGATGTTTGCCTGTAGGAACTTGATAGAAGTCATATGTCAGGATAAGTGTCTATTCAGTACTTAGGTTTTTCCATATAAGTTTCATTTTAGATTTAAGAGAACACCACCTAAGTAGTACCTTTTATTTATGTCATCATTATGAAGTAGCTCTGCATTGATTTAGTGTCTTTAACTGGAGGATGCAATCCTAAAGAGTTCTAAGAATATTTACAAGATGTATCCTTTAGGCAAAACTACCAAGCCAGTTTCTGGATGTGCGTGTCTTACCCTTATTATGTTGCTTGTCCCTTTTTTCAGTCTTTTTGTCTTTATCTCTTACTGCCATCTACGTTGCCTAACTGTTAGCTCTGAAAGAGAGCAATCCAAGTAAATATTTCTAGTGCTCTCCCTATCTTCATATTTGCTACTTAAAAAAAGCGTGCTGGGTTTACAAACTGAACATTTTTAGACAAGTTCAGGGCACGAAGATAGAAGACTGGCAAGTATAGGAAAAGCAAAGGAATAGAAATGGATACAATAGTTGACATTTCTGTAAACAAAAAACTGAGATGGAGAAAAGAAATAAGAGAGCAGAAATGACAGACCAACATATTGAGAGACATTCAAGGTCAGACAAGAGATTGATATTTGTCACTAAAAATGCAAGCAGGTAGAAAAGGTTACAGTAGATGAAAAACTTCCTCACAGTTCAATTTATTTGATGGCGTAGCTAAAAGCACATCAAATATTCGAAATCAATATCTATATTTCTTTTGCTGCAAAATACCATTTGGGGAAGATGCCCAACGATACACAAATCCTGGAATTCTGCAGTGTTTTTACTGGTTGTGCTGCGTGACTGAGATATATTCTGTAGAATCAGTCCCCTAAAGTTCTGTCAGGAGTTTTTACTGGCTTTAAATCCTCAGTGGATAAAATATTCTATTTATTGCTATATGGGGGAGGCTGATTATCCTTATCTGCTCTTCAAGGACATCGATTTGAGTACCTTTTACATTTATCAATTTATAATTTATCGACTATCTTAATGTGTGGTTGTGGTTAGAAAAGTGACTCTCTAAAAATGACATTTGGGTCTCAACCGATGATTTTCATATCAAATGTTGTAGTTCTGTCTTCCAAAACAGCTCTGTTTAGTCTTCACTCTGCACTTAAAATCATTAACAATAAAGTTGAGGAATGAACCTCATCTAGTGGCTTTATCTATGTTTACTGAGGTAAAGAGTTTTCTCCTCTTTAATGCTATTATTTTTAAATTGAAAATGGAATCATCAATGTAAACAGCAAACAGAAATATGGAAATGGTGGATGATAAAATTTGTTGTAGTATGCGTTAGTGAAGAATGTCTACTTGAAAAAGTGTTACCAATTTCTCTAAAGTTTTAAGAAATAAACCATAAATCCCTTCTAAAAAGTATTTGGAAATTGTGGAGAATGTTATTTGGGTGGTTTTTTAGACTGAGGCTCTGACAACACTACATAAAATAACCAAGAGTTTTGGTGTATCTTTTTTTTTTTTTTCCTGGAGCAGTCAAACCATGTATTTTAGGTATCACAGGAGATTGAAATATACTGGATAATGGGTAAATCATCTCTTCACTTTATAATTGATAGACTAGTGAATTTTAATTCATTTTTAATTTTTTTTTAAATCAGGAAAGCTTTTGGAAAGGGAATTTGTAGGTGAGGATAGTTTAGAATTGTGGTTTCTTCACTTGTATGTTTTTTTTTTTATAGTTAAACTAAAAGTACTGTTTGTCTTGCCTTTCCCTGACTTTTCTCACACAAACAAAAAGGAAAAATTTTTTTCTTCATTGATTTTTTAAATTATTATATACATTTTCTTCGAGCTTTATTGAGATATAATTGACACACAGTCCTGTATAAGTTTAAGATGTACAGCATAATGATTTGACTTACATACAACATGAAATGATTATCACAATAAGTTGAGCTATCATCTGTCATCTCATATAGATACAAAATTAAAGAAATAGAAAAAAATTTTTTTTTCTTGTGAAGAGAGCTCAGGAGTCACTCTCTTAAGTTTCATATATAACATACAGCAGTGCTAATTATATTTATCATGTTAATTACATCTCTAGTACTTATTTATCTTACAACTGGAAGTTTGTAACTTTTTTTTTTTTAAATAACTGGAAGTTTGTACCTTTTGACTACCTTCATCCAACTCCCCCTCTGCCAACCAGAAATCTGATGTCTTTTTCTATGAGTTTGTTTGTTTTTGAAGTATAATTGACCTAAACACTGTTAGTTCCTATTAACATAGTGATTTGGTATTTTTATACATTTTAAAATGATCACCACAATTAGTCTAGTTACAGTATGTCACCATCCAAAGATATTATGTAATTATTAACTATATTCCCTATTCATACCTGAGACTTATCTAAAGAAAATATTTTAGTAGACTGAATGGATGCAAGTATTAATTTATGCTTTTTCCTCTTAACAGATCTCACCACATTTATTTTTAGGAGAAAAAAAAATTATGAGTTAATAAGGGGTAGCCTCCAAGTCATTTTACTCAGCTAAAGCTGTTCTGGGGAATTACATTGAGGAAGTTAAGTTTTGTAAATGACTAAATAGCTGAATCTGATGTCTTTGAGAAACACAAGAATAATGTTGTTTATCTTAAAAAGGAAAAAAGCACTTTGTCTCAGCATTTTTATCTTTCTCATAGGCTGTTTAGGAACTTTGTAATAGAATGTCTTCTCTGTAGATTTCTTAGTTGAGCAGTTTAAGTTGTTTTTGTTAGAATTTAACATAACCTGGACACATTTGTAATTTCCTGTGTTAAGCTTTTCATTTGAGTGATTTATTTTTGAATAATTCTGTTATTATTTTACAAGAGGCTCAATGTAAACAATTTAATAAAGAGAAGTACAAACAAGAAAGTAGAAATGACTTTGCATAATGTCAGCATAGAGTCTCAACATAAATCATACCTTGTTAAATAAAGCTTCTCCTAATGTTAAAAAAAATGATATTGCATCTCTTAGAGATTTCCACTTTTAACATTATGGGCTTCTTTTTTTTAGAATATTTATTGGAGTATAATTTTTTTATATTGCTGTGTTAGTTTCTGCTGTATAACCAAGTGAATCAGCTATACGTATACTTATATCCCCATATACCCTCCCTCTTGTGCCTCCCTCCCAGCCTCCCTATCCCACCCCTCTAGGTGAACACAAAGCACCGAGCTGATCTCCCTGTGCTATGCAGCTGCTCCCCACTAGCTATCTATTTTACATTTGGTAGTGTATATATGTCAGTGCTACTCTCTCACTTTGTCCCAGCTTACCCTTCCCCCTCCCATGTCCTTAAGTCCATTCTCTATGTCTGCGTCTTTATTCCTGTCCTGCCCCTAGGTTCTTCAGAACCATTTTTTTTTTAAGATTCCATATATATGTGTTAGCATATGGTATTTGTTTGTTTCTTTCTGACTTACTTCACTCTGTATGACAGACTTTAGGTCCATCCACCTCACTACAAATAACTCAATTTCGTTTCCTTTTATGGCTGAGTAATATTCCATTGTATATATGTGCCACATCTTCTTTATCCATTCATCTGTTAATGGACACTTAGGTTGCTTCCATGTCCTGGTTATTGTAAATAGTACTGCAGTGAACATTGTGGTACATGACCCTTTTTGAGTTATGGTTTTCTCAGGGTATATGCCCAAGTAGTGGGATTGCTGGGTTATGTGATAGTTCTATTTTTAGTTTTTTAGGGAACCTCCATACTGTTCTCCATGGTGGCTGTATCAATTTACATTCCCACCAACAGTGCAAGAGGGTTCCCTTTTCTCCACACCTCTCCAGCATTTATTGTTTGTAGATTTTTTTATGATGGCCATTCTGACTGGTGTGAGGTGATACCTCATTGTGGTTTTGATTTGCATTTCTCTAATGATTAGTGATGTTGAGCATCCTTTCATGTGTTTGTTGGCAATCTGTATATCTTCTTTGGAGAAATGTCTATTTAGGTCTTCTGCCCATGTTTGGATTGGGTTGTTTGTTTTTTTGATATTGAGCTGCATGAGCTGCTTGTATATTTTGGATATTAGTCCTTTGTCCATTGCTTTGTTTGCAAATATTTTCTCCCATTCTGAGGGTTGTCTTTTTGTCTTGTTTATGGTGTCCTTTGCTGTGCAAAAGCTTCTAAGTTTCATTAGGTCCCATTTGTTTATTTTTGTTTTTATTGTCCTATAGATTTTGGATTGTCGTGTTTTTGTTTCCATTTGTCTCCAGGTATTTTTTGATTTTTTCAGTGACCTCAAAGTCATGCTAGTAAACATTGGTTGTTTACTAGCATATTGCTTAGCCTCCATGTGTTTGTGCTTTTTTGCAGTATTTTTCTTGTAGTTGATTTCTAGTCTCATAGCATTCTGGTCAGAAAGGATTCATGATATAATTTGGATTTTATTAAATTTACTGAGACTTGTTTTGTGGCCTAGCGTTTGATCTATCCTGGAGAAAGTTCCATGTGCTTTTGTAAAGAATGTGTATTTGGCTGTTTTTGAATGGTATGTTCTCTATGTATCTCTGAAATACATTTGATCTAATGTGTCATTTAAACCCCTTTTTCCAAATTGATTTTCTGTCTGGATGATTTTCAGTTCATGTAAGTAGGGTGTTAAAGTTCCCTACTATTGATGTTATTGTGTTACTTTCAGTTTCTTCATGTCTGTTAATATTTGCTTTATGTATTTAGGTGCTCATATGTTGTGTGCTTATATATTTACAACAGTTATATCTACTTCTTGGACTGATTCCTTGATCATTATGCAAGCTCCTTCTTTGTCTCTTGTAGTCTTTGTTAAAGTCTATTTTGTTTGATATAAGTGTTGCTATCCTGGCTTCCATGTCCATTTGCATAGAATACCTTTTTCCATCCCCTCATTTTCAGTCTGTGTCTTTAGATCTGAAGTGAGTTTCATGTAGGCTGCGTATGTATGGGTCTTGTTTTTGTATCCATTCAGCCACTCTCTGCCCTTGTTTGGAGTATTTAGTCCATTTACATTTAAAGTAATTATTGATAGCTATGTAATTTTTGCCATTGTGTTAACTGTTTTGGGTTGTTTGTGTAGTTCTTTTTGTTCCTTTCTTCTTCTTTTGCTCTTTTCCCTTGTAATTTGATGACTAGCTTTAGTGTTGTATTTGGATATATTTTTTTCTGTGTATCTATTGTAGTTTTTTGCTTGGTTATTACCATGAGGTTTATATATAGCAATCTCTATATATTTATATGATTGTTTTAAGTTGCTGATTTCTTAAGTTCAAACACATTTTAACAACCCTGAATTTTTTCTCCCCCCACCACATTTACTGTTTTTGACATCATATTTTACATCTTTTTGTTTTGTATATCCCTAACTAGTTATTGTGGATGTAGGTGGTTTTACTACTTTTGTCTTTTAACCTTCCTACTAACTTTGTACTTGGTTGGTTTACTACCTTTATTGTATATTTGGCTTTACCAATGAGACTTTCCTTTTGTAATTTTTATGTTTCTAGTTGTGGCCTTTCTTTTTCATTTAGAGAAGTCCCTTTAACAATTCCTGTAAAGCTGGTTTGGTTGAGCTGAGCTCTTTTGGCTTTTGCTTGTCTGTGAATCTTGATCTCTCCATCAAATCTGAGTGAAAGCCTTGCTGGGTAGAGTCTTCTTGGTTGTGGGTTTTTCCCTTTCATTACTTTAAATGTATTATGCTACTCCCTTTTGGCCTGCTGAGTTTCTGCTGAGAAGTCAGCTGATAGCCTAATGGGAGTTCCTTTGTAGCTTGTTGCTTCTTCCTTGGCTGTTTTTAATGTTCTCTTTATCTTTAATTTTTGCCAATTTAGTTACTATGTGTCTTGTTGTAGTCTTTTTTGGGTTGGTCTCATTTGGGACTCTCTCTGCTTCCTGGACCTGGACGTCTGTGTCTGTTTCATTTCCCAGTTTAGGCAAGTTTTCAACTGTTATGCCTTTCATACATTCTCTGCTTTTTATCTCTCTCTTCTTCTTCTGGGACTCCTGTAATGTGAATGTGAGTCATTGTGCAGAGGTCTCTTAAACTGTCCTTGTTTCTTTTTCCATTCAGGTTTAGTGATTTTCACTACTTTGTCTTCCAGTTCACTGATCCATTGCTTATATCATGCAGTCTTCTGTTGATTTCTTCTGTTGTATTTTTTATTTCAGTTACTGTATTTACCTCTGTTCGTTCTTCTTTGTATTTTCTTTTTTTATTTGCATTATTTTATTTATTTATTTATTTTTTACATCTTTATTGGAGTATAATTGCTTTACAATGGTGTGTTAGTTTCTGCTTTATAACAAAGTGAATCAGTTATACATATACATATGTTCCCAAATCTCTTCCCTCTTGCGTCTCCCTCCCTCCCACCCTCACTATCCCACCCCTCTAGGTGGTCACAAAGCACCGAGCTGATCTCCCTGTGCTGTGCGGCTGCTTCCCACTAGCTATCTATTTTACATTTGGTAGTGTATATATGTCCATTTCTTTGTATTTTCTAACTCTTTGTTACAAACTTCTAACTTCTCTCTCTGTTCATCCAATCTTCTTCTGAGTTCTTTGAATATCTTTATGATCATTACCTTGACCACTTTATTGGTTAGATTGCTTATCTCTGCTTCCTTTAGTTCTTCTAAATTTTATCTTGTTACTTTATTTGCAAAATATTTCTCTGTTTTCTCATTTTGCCTAATTTGCTATTTTTATTTTTATGTATTTGGTAGGTTGGTTATGTTTCCAGCCTTGGAGAAGTGGCCTTGTGTAGGAGACATCCTATGCGTCCCAGCAGTGCACTCCCCTGTAGTTACTGGAGCTATATGGTCTAAGGGTGCCCCCTTTGTGGGCTGCATGGGTCCTTCTGTTGCAGTGAGCTGGCTACTGTGGTTGGTCTGGTTGGCATGACTGGTCCCCAATCTGTTTCTTTGTCAGGCCCTGTCTTGTGCAGAGGCTGTTGGCTCCTGGTTGGTGGGGCTGGGTCATGAGGCACCTGACTGCAGAGCCCCCAGTGGGTCCTGGGGCTAGTGCTGTCCCACTGATGGGTGGGAACTGGGTTCTGCTGTGGGGCTGGGGGGTCCTGGATCTATTGTCAGCCTGCTGGTGGTCAGGTCCATTTTCTGGCATGGCTGGCTGCAGGGTCTGGGGTGTCCCAAAGCTGATTTTTTACCCACTTGTGTGTTGGGCCAGATCCTGGGGAGGCTGGCTCAGGGGCCCAGAGTATCCTAGAGCTGGTGTTGGCTTGCTGGTTGGCAGGGCCAGGACCCAGTGTGTCCTGTGGGTGGTGCTTTTCTGCTGGTTGGTGGGCTGTGTCCTGATATGACAGGCTGTGGGGCTGTGGTGGTCCTGGGTCTGGTGTCTGCCCTCTGATGGGTGGGTCCATAGCCCATGGGATTCTGGTGCTGGTGCCCACCCACTAGTGTCTGAGGTCCTGGGGCTAGTGCCAGCCCACTGGTTGGTAGAGCTGAATCCTGGAATCTCTGGCTGTAGAGCCTGGGGATTACAGAGCTGGTAGCAGCCTGTTGGTGTGGGGGGTGGGGCGAGGCCCAGGTGGTCCTGGGGCTAGTGCCTGCTCATTGGTGGGTGAAGCTGGGTCTCAGGGTCTTTGGTTGTAGGGCCCTGGAGGTCCTGGAGTTGAGGTGTTGGCACACTCGTGGGTAAGGCCTGGGCCCAGGGAGTTCTGGGGCTGGTGACTGCCCACTAGTGGGTGGGGCCAGGCCCTGGGTTCTCTGGCTGCAAGGCCTGGTGGTTCCGAGGCTAGTGCCAGTGCACTGGTATGTGGGGCCAGGTCCTGGGCCCTCTTCTGTACAGCACGGGTCCTGTGGCAGCTGTGGGCTCGGGGGAGGGGGGTCTTAAGGTAGCTGGCCTGCTGGTGTGTGAGGCTGTGTCTCTGCCTGGCTAGTTGCATGGCCTTAGGAATCCCATTACAGGTGGTGACGTGCTGGTGGGAGGGGCTTGGTTCCAGAGATAATAAGCGAGAGGGAGGAGTCCAAAATGGTACTTGACAGCACTGGGGTCCTCGCGGTAGAACAAGCTCCCCAAAATGGCTGCTGCCAGTGTGTATGTCCCCAGGGTGAGCTCTAGTTGCCTCCTGCCTCTGTGCCAAGATCAGCAGGTAGGTCTGACACAGACTCCTTTCAAATTACTGCTTTTGTTCTGGATCCCAGAGAGTGTGAGGTTTTGAGTGCGTCCTTTAAGAGTGGAGTCTCTATTTTGCACAATCCTCTTTCTCTCCCGAAAGTAAGCCCTACTGGCTTCCCAAGCCAAATCTTTTTGGGGGCTTGTTTTCCTGGTGCAGGACCCCTGGGCTGGGGACCGCAGTGTGGGGCTTGGACCCCCTTGCTCCTTGAGGAGAAACCTCTACAACTGTAATTATCATTTTGTTCATGGGTCACCCACCTTGGGGAATGGGTCTTTAGTGTACTAAGTCTCTGCCCCTCCTACCCATCTTGTATGTTTATTTCTTTATACCTTTAGTTGTAGAAGATCTTTTCTGTTGGTCTTCTGGTATATAATCAATAGTTGCTCTGTAAATATTTGTAATTTTGGTATGCCTGTGGGAGGAGGTGAGCTCGGGGTCTTCCTACTCCACTAAAGAGGCCACCCAGATGCATCTCCTATGCATTGCTGAATTTGACTTACTAATATTTAGTTGAGGATTTTGCAGCTATGTTCATGAGAAATACTGGTCAGTAGTTTTCTTTTCTTGTGATGTCTTTGGTTTTGGTTTTAGGGTAATGCTGACTTCATAGAATGAGTTTGGAAGTATTCCCTTTGCTTCTATGTTCTGGAAGAAATTGTAAAGAATGGACATAACTTCTTTCTTAAATGTATGGTAGAACTCAGTGATGCCATCTGGGCTTGATGCTTTGTGTTTTAAAGGTTATGAATTATTGATTCACTTTAAAAAATAGATATAGCTGTATTCAGATTGTCTGTGTCTTCTTGTGTGACTTTTGGCAGACTGTCTTTCAAGGATTTGGTCCATTTCATCTGGGTTATCAAATTTGTGAGCATAGAGTTGTTGATAATATTTCTTATTGTTATTTTAATTTCTGTGGGAGCTGTGCTGATGCCTTCTCTTTCAGTTCTGGTATTAGTAATTTGTGTCTTCTCTCTTTTTTCTTAGCCTGGCTAGAGGCTTATAGGTTTTATTGATCTTTTCAAAGAAGCAGCTTTTGGTTTCATTGACTGGTTTCATTCAATCTCTATTGATTTTTTTTTCTGCCCTAATTTTTATTATTTCCTTTTTTCTGCTTACTTTAGATTTAATTTGCTCTTATTTTTCTGGTTTTCTAAGGTGGAAGCTTATGTTATTAATTTTATCTTTCTTTTCTAATATATGCATTCAGTGCTATAAATTTCTCTGTAGCCATGCATTTGTTGCATCCCACAAATTTTGATACTACTTTTTCATTTTCATTTAATTTAAAATACTTTTCAATTTCCCTTCTTTGACCCATGAGATTTGAGATTTCTTCTTTGACCCACGAGAGGTATGTTGTTTAAGCTCCAAGTATTTGGGGATTTTTAGGCTATCTTTTCATTTTTGATTTCTAGTTCAACTCCACCATGATAAGAGCAAACATTGTATGATTTTGATCCTTTTAAATTTGTTAAGGGGTGTTTTATGGCCCAGAATGTGGTCTATTTTGGTGAATATTCTGTGTGAACCTGAGAAGAATGTGTAATCTGCTGTTGTTAGGTGAAGCAGTCTGTAGCTGTCTAGTCTGTAACTGTTTTCCACCCCCCCGCCCCGACAAAGGCCCCTTGGAGGGGTAGTCTGTAGCTGTTGATTGATGCTGCTTTTGAGCTCAATTATGTCTTTACTGATTTTCTGCCTGCTGAATGTGTCCATTTCTGATAGAGAGGTGTTAAAGTCTCCAATTATAACAGTGGATTAATCTATTTCTTCTTACAGTTTGGCCTCACATATTTTGATGCTCTCTGGATATCTTTTTTTTTAAACTTTTTATTGGATATCTCTTTATGGTGATAAATATAGGTCATAATATGTATCATCAACAGATATTTGTGTCTACTAGCACTCCTGTGTGCTAGGTGTGAGGATACAGTAGTGAACAAGACACATTCTCTGCCCTCAAGGAATTTATTATCTGAGAAATAATTTTGTAAAATGCTTGTTACCTCAGGCTTTCCAATATCTCTTGTGAATATGAAAAAAATATTAAATTCCTTTAATGTGCATTACTTTGATCTAGTAAGGTTGAAAATATTTTCATATGTTTATTGGTCCTTTTCTTTCAGAATGCTTGTCTTTTTTTTCCATTTAGTTTTTTTTTCTGATTGATTTTTAAGAGCTCTTTGTATATTATGGATATTAACGTTTTGTCTATACAATATGAATTGGATTTTTTTCTTAATTTATGAATTGCAAGTCAACCTTGTTAATGCTTTCTTTTTCTTCTTCCTGTACAGAAGTTTTCTTTTTTATGTGATTACATTTTCCTTTCTGATTTCTAGTATTGCATACCATGCTTAGAAAGGTCTTTTCTACAAGACTGTTAAAAACATTTAAATCAATACTTCCCTGTAGTATGTGCAAACATGCCATGTGTTTGCATTTGCATTTACTTCTGTGATTGGTCTAGAATTCATAATGTGTGAGGTAGCTTTATTTTTAAACTGACTAGCTTATTATTCCAGTACTATTTACTAAATCAGCTATCTTTTCTCATTGATGTGAAATATCTCTTGTATCAGTGACTAAATTCTCAAATATATTTGGATTTATTTCTGTACTCCCTGTTATGTTTTACTCAGTGTCATCCTTTGCTAATAAGATCAATAAATTTAAGTATTACTAAACTTAATTACTGTAGTTTATAATGTGTTTTAATATGCAGTAAGGAAAATCCTTTCCTCATTAGGAATTTTTGGTTCCTTTTTAAAGTGTTTTAATTTATAGTACTTTCTAATATGGTTCGAGGGATCACCTTTCAAAATCATCTCTGCTCTAAAAAGTTAGGATTTTTAGAAACAGCCATTTAAATTTTCGATATGGAAATAAAGTGGGTTTCTATCTTTATAGAAGATTGGAATTCAATTTTAGTTATATGGAAAGTAACTATACTGAATTGTTAAACTAATAACGGCTTAGTTAATTTGACCTTATGATAATAATTTTATTCTTTTCGTGTACTCTATATAACAATGGCAATAAATGCATTCTTATAAAATAGTTGAGATGTTCCAAAAACATTTCAAATGTTTCAAGTTTGGGGTAAAATTACTCTGAGTAAATAACCTATAAGTAGCAGGAGTTTGAAGTAAAAATAACAGTAAAAGAATAATTTAACAATTTATTCCACTCTCAGTTCCTTGAGGTTAGTATATTTGTCTCATTAATTTCTGTATCTGTCACAGCATCTTACCTTGGTTATTTATTTAATTATTTATTTAGGAGTCTTTATCTAATACACAGACTTTCCCCATAGAAAATGTCTCATTTTGTCTTCATTTTCCCCCAGCACACTTGAAAGGCATGTTGACTTTCACACTGTTGCTAAGGACTGTCCAGAGTGTTCCTGGTAGCTGGTATTGGGAACTCTTTGAACCAAGGTCCTCCCTGTGGCCTACTTTCTTTCTGACTTAGAAAGAAAATACATGCATGTACATTCTCTTATTTTATTTTTATTTTTTAATTTATTCATTTTTATTGAAGTATGGTTGATTTACAATGTTGTGTTATTTCAAGTTTACAGCAAAGTGATTCAGTTATACATACATACATAGGTCTATTTTTTTCAGATTGTTTTCCCTTATAGGTTATTACAAAATATTGAGTATAGTTCTCTGTGCTATATAGTAGGTCCTTGT
Source organism: Mesoplodon bidens (assembly GCF_964165515.1). Taxonomy (NCBI): domain Eukaryota; kingdom Metazoa; phylum Chordata; class Mammalia; order Artiodactyla; family Ziphiidae; genus Mesoplodon; species Mesoplodon bidens. Next base: position 132,892,155 of record NC_138177.1, on the reverse strand, counting down.
TGGTTATCTCTTTTTTATAGACTGGTGTGTATATGTTAATTCCAAACTCCTACTTTATCCCTCCCCTGCCCCTTTCCTCTTTGGTAACCATAAGTTTGTTTTCTTTGTCTGTGGGTCTGTTTCTGTTCTTTATGTAAGTTCATTTGTATCATTTTTGTTTACATTGCACATATAAGCAATATCATATGATGTTTGTTGGCTTGCTTCACTTCATATGATAATCTCTAGGTCCATCTATGTTGCTGCAAATGGCATTATTTCATTCTTTTTTATGGCTGAGTAATATTCCATTGTATATATGTATCACATTTTCTTTATCCATTTATCTGTTGATGGACATTTAGGTTGCTTCCATGTCTTGGCTATTGTAAATAGTGCTGCCGTAAACATTAGGGTGAATGTATCTTTCGAATTATTTTTGTCCCTATATATGCCCAAGAGTGGTATTGCAGAATCATATGGTAGTTCTATTTTTGGTTTTAAAGAACCTCCAATCTCTTCAGTAAGTGGTGCTGGGAAAACTGGACAGCTACATGTAAAAGAATGAAATTAGAACACTCTCTAGCACCACACACAAAAGTAAACTCAAAATGGATTAAAGACCTAAATGTAGGACCGGATGCTATAAAACTCCTAGAGGAAAACATAGGCAGAGGGACTTCTCTGGTGGCGCAGCGGTTAAGAATCTGCCTGCCAATGCAGGGGACACAGGTTTGATCTTTCCAGGTCTGGGAAGATCCCACATGCTGTGGAGCAACTAAACCCGTGTGCCACAACTACTGAGCCTGCGCTCTAGAGCCCGTAAGGCACAACTACTGAGCCCGCGTGCCACAACTACTGAAGTCTGCACGCTCTAGGGCCTGCGTGCTGCAACTACTGAAACCCGTGTGCCTAGAGCCCGTGTTCTGCAACACGAGAAGCCACTACAATGAGAAGTCCGCGCACCACAAGGAAGAGTAGCCCCCACTTGCCAGAACTAGAGAAAGCCCATGTGCAGCAACAAAGACCCAATGCAGCCAAAAAATAAAGCAAAACAAAACAAAACAACCCCCCCCCCAAAACATAGGCAGAACACTTTTTGACATAAATCGCAGCAATATCTTTTTGGATTTGTCTCCTAGAGTAATGGAGATAAAAACAAAAAGAAACAAATGGGATCTAATTAAATCAAAGTATTTGCATGCAAAGGAAACCATAAACAAAATGAAAAAACAACCTACAGATTGGGAGAAAATATTTGCAAATGATGTGACCGACAAGGGATTAATCTCTAAAATATACAAATAGCTCAATATAAAAAAAACTAATAACCCAACCAAAAAATGGGCAGAAAACCTAAACAGATATTTCTGTAAAGAAGACATACACATAGCCAAAAGGCACATGAAAAGATGTTTGACATTGCTAATTATTAGAGAAATGCAAATCAAAACTAGAAATGAGGTATCACCTCACACTGGTCAGAATGGCCATCGTCCAAAAGTCTACAAACAATAAACACTGGAGAGGGTGTGGAGAAGAATGGACCCTCCTACACTGTTGGTGGGAATGTAAATTGGTGCAGCCACAATGGAGAACAGTATGGAAGTTCCTTACATTCTCTTATTTTAAACATTTTATATTTAGAAGATTCATGGTTGTTGGCTTTTTAAAAATAAAATTTATATATATATTTTTAATATCCATTTGGCTGTGCCGCATCTTAGTTGTGGCACACGGGATCTTCGTTGCGGCATTTGGGATCTTTTTAGCTGTGGCATGTGGGATCTTTAGTTGCATCATGTGGGCTCTTAGTTGTGGCATGCAGGATCTAGTTCCCTGACCAAGGATAGAACCAGGTCCCCCTGCATTGGGAGCTCGGAGTCTTAACCACTGGACCACCAGGGAAGTCCCTAAAAATAAACTTTTTAAATTCTAAAAATTATGTGTGTGCTTTGTATAAGATTTGGAAAAGGTGAGCGATAGTGATAAAAAAATAGCCATATGCAATTTGTCAGGGAAACTACTGTGAGCAGTTTGGTATACTTTTTTTTTACCCCTTCACCTCCCCCTCAGCCTACAGATAGTATTGTGTGATACATAAAGTTTTAGATTTTGCATAGTTTCCCCGTTTTCACAGACTTTTTGTAAGCATTTTTTTTGTTTTTTTTTTTTGTTGTTGTTGTTGTTGTTTTGTTTTGCGGTACGCAGGCCTCTCCCGTTGTGGAGCACAGGCTCCGGACGCACAGGCTCAGCGGCCATGGCTCACGGGCCCAGCCGCTCCGCGGCATGTGGGATCTTCCCGGACCGGGGCACGAACCCGTGTCCCCTGCACCGGCAGGCGGACTCTCAACCACTGCGCCACCAGGGAAGCCCGTGTAAGCATTTTTAATGGATATATAACCCATCATGTGGATGCACTATATATAATCACACATTTTATAAACTTTTCTCCTTTTTGCTTTTCCAAATTTTGTTAAATAATGCACTTTTGGGAGGAAATTTTTTCTTTATTCTAGTTGTCAGGTAAAGAATTCTAATTACAGCAGGTAAGACTACTGCTTATGTTTCATAATTTATCAGTTCACTGATTCATTTAATAAACATTTTGAGAAACAGTTGTGTGCCAGACAGAATTTAAGGACATTTGAAAAGTTTACTGTCTGGTGTAAGAGGCAGGTAAGAAGCAAGTTATTACAATACAGTGTGATGAGTGCTGTGATAGAGGAAGACATAGGCTCCTAAGGAGCTAAGAAGAGGGGCTTCTGTCTTAGTTTGAGGTTGGGAGGAGGGTAAAAATTTTACTAATCTTACCAGAGGAGGAGAAACTTAAGCTGGGTCTTAGGGACTCATGATAATAAGACAGTCAAAAAGTGAGGGTGAGCAGGAAGGCATTGTAGGTGGAGGGAAGAGCACATGCAAGGCATGGAGGTACTAGCATGTCAAGTTTAGGAAGCTTTAATATTAATATTAAAAATGGCTTTAGGGCTTCCCTGGTGGCGCAGTGGTTGGGAGTCCGCCTGCCGATGCAGGGGACACGGGTTCGTGCCCCGGTCCGGGAGGATCCCACATGCCGCGGAGCGGCTCGGCCCGTGGGCCGTGGCTGTTGAGCCTGCGCGTCCGGAGCCTGTGCTCCGCGGCGGGGGAGGCCGCGACAGTGAGAGGCCCACATACCGCAAAAAAAAAAAAAAAAAAAAAAATGGCTTTAGTATATAGTGCATGTGAGGGAGTGGCAAGAGAGAAAGCTGAGTAAGTGGGCAGATGTAATTTCATGAAGGGCTTTGAATATCATCCTCAAGGCTGGGGTGCCATCATGGTCGAGGCACAATCCTTGAGAAACATGTTTATAGTTCTAACTCTTCATTTGTACATCAGCAATTCTCAAATTAATAGCTCTCACCCAAACCTCACCTTTGAGCTCCAGAGCTATATATCCAACTGCCTTGTTGGCCTCTCTAGTATGTTTAGAATGTAAGTATCATGAAAGCAAGTATTTTACTCCCTTTGCCCTAAGCTATATCTGCACTACCTAGAACAGTGCCTGGCAATAATTTATTGAGTGATTAAATAAAAATGAATGATTCCCTACTATATCTCAGAGCCATCTCAAACTCCACATAAATCCAATTCATGATCTTCTCCCTCTAACCTGCCCTTCTCCTAATGTTCCCTATTTTTAAAAATAATTTAAAAAACATTTTATTTAGTTTTGGCTGTGTTGGGTCTTCTTTGCTGCACGCGGGCTTTCTCTAGTTGTGGTTGTGGGGCTACTGTTCGTTGCAGTGTGCAGGCTTCTCATTGCCATGGCTTCTCTTGTTGTGGAGCACAGGCCCTAGGTGCGTGGGCTTCAGTAGTTGTAGCACATGGGCTCAGTAGTTGTGGCTTGTGGGCTCTAGAGCGCAGGCTCAGTAGGTGTGGCATGTGAGCTTAGTTGCTCCGCGGCATGTGGGATCTTCCTGGACCAGGGATCGAACTGTATCCCCTGCTTTGGCAGGCGGATTCTTAACCACTGAGCCACCAGGGAAGTTCCCCTAATTTAATGCTCCCTATTTAAGTGATTGGCACCAACTATTTAATTTCACAAGCCAGAAACCTGGGTGTATCTTTGACATATTCCTCTTTCTCACCTTTCACATCCATTTTCTCACTGAGACCTAATGAATTCTTGACGTTTCTTCATATGTCCATTTCTCTCCATCTCCACTGCTCTAGTCCAAGCTACCATCTCTCTCCTCATCCTATACAATAGTAGTAAACTCTCACCCTTTACTCTTGTCCCTTTTCAATCTGTTCTCTGTGTTGGAGTCAAAAAAACCAAACCCACAGAATCTGATTCTGATATTCCTGTTTGGAACCAGTTGCTCTTTGGATAAAGAACAAAACCTTTAACATGATCTACAAGGCCCTGTGTGCTCTGGCCACTGTCTAACCCAATAGCCACATCTCATGCCACTTTTTTGGATTCTGTTCTTAGTTACATTGGCTTTTTAAATTCTTCCAGTGGACCATGCTTTCTTCTGTCACAGTTATAATGTATAATTAGTAGCTTCTAATACATATTATAAAACGGAATGCCTATTGTCAGAGAAACAAATGTATCAATACCTTTGAGTTGATATTTATAACCCTGAAAGGATAATGTTCTGTGTGGCACTCTTTTCTTGAAAAGAAAACTGTCTGTGAATTATTTCAAATAAGCTCAAACATTTTCAGTTATAATTTGTTCCTCTTTCAGATTACAAATCACGTATCTCAGTTTTCCCTCAAGTAAGTTAAATACTTATAAACTACATTTATTCTTATTTTAAAGTAAGAAAACATTGTTTGTAAATTTAAGCCATTTGATTTTTTTAAAAAATGCTGCAGAAGGAAGCAAGGATGTATTGGAAATATAGGAAATGCCTTAATTAAAAAAAACAACTAGGCTTTATATGAAAGTAGTGACTTAATCAGTATAAGTGGAAGCCTCCATTCTGAAGATAGTTGCCATTTCTTATACGATTTCAAATCGCCTTCTCTGATTACAAATGAAATAAGTCTTGAATAGTCTCACCAAAACTGACTTGTGTTACTAAGTTATTGTTCTTAATTGTGAGTGTCTGGGGGAGTTTATTGTTTGGTTTTGTGTGATAATTTTTATTGTTGTATATAAAATATACAACAATAAAATACATTTTGTAATTAAAATATTTATAGAGTATATTGTATTCTATTCTGTAAAATGAAAAATTGATTTGCTCATTTCCAGTTCAAGTTGTATTTAATCACTTAAGTAACTTTAGCAGATAGTGCACCATATAATATGTACTCATTACTTATTTTTCTTTATCTTCTTTTCTTTATGTCAGAACAAAAGTCTAAACTTACAGAAGAATGCAATCAAGTGATGGCTTTTTCTTTAGAATCTGAATATGGAGGCCACAGGAACAGATGAAGTTGACAAGCTGAAAACTAAATTTATATCTGCTTGGAACAACATGAAATATAGTAAGTATCAAGATTTGAAAACTGTATAAGTCCAAAGAAATATTTGAAGACATGTATTATCTCCCTTATTAAGTCACTGGCAATTGTTGAGATTCTCTTTGAATGAAATATTTCTGTAAGGAATGTAGATAAGAATACTGCCTGAAGAAAGAGCCAAATACCATCATAAACATTACTTAGAAACACAGGCATATCATGTGGTCCTTTAAAAAAGAAAATTCCAAAGAAGATAGAATTTATTCAGGTGATAATAATACCTCAGGTTTTCAGACCCAGCATCAGGCAACCTCATGTGTGAACCAGGAAGCAAGCAAAATAGACCTCTGAACACACAAAGCAGACCATTTAAAGTTCACATGCTGATACGTATGACTTTCTTCTAAGAACACACTCAGATCCTTATTTTTAACTTAGTTACTCTTGGTTTGCATACAAATCCAATAAGGATCATATGGTGGTTTTGAAGCCCACTTAAGACTAGAAACAAATTGGAGATGAAAAATCCTTCAAAGATGGAGAAATACTCAGCAGAACCAGTTTCAACCAGAAGAAGTTCATATCCATAAGATAGGAATGATAAAATTTAGTAAAACCCCTTGACAGTGCAAATTTAAGTAAAACACAATTGGCTGTTGGCTCCTGATTCACTGGAAGTCATGGCCAGCTAGCTATTTAGACAGTTAAAACTTGATAATAACTTGGCATTGTATTTTGAAGATTATAGACATTAATTTTTTGAAAAATTGAGATTAAAATCATATACTACTAAAATTCACCTTTTTAAAGTGTATGATTCAGTGGTTTTTAGTACACTCACAGGAATGTACAACCATCATCACTATCTAATTCCAGAACATTTTCATCACCCCCAAAGGCTACCTTGTACCCATTAGCAACTACTCCCTATTCCTCCCCACCTCTCTCCAATCCCTGGCATCCACCAGTCTACTTTTTGCCTCTCTAGATTTGCCTATTCTGGACATTTCATATAAATGGTATCATATAACTTGTGGCCTTTTGTTTTTGACTCCTTTCACTTGACATAACGTTTTGAAAGTTAATTCATGTTGTAGCATGTATATATCAGTACTTCATTCTCTTATACGGCTAAATAATATTTCATTGTATGGATATATCACATTTTCTTTACCCACTCATTAGTTGATAGATGTTAGGGTTGTTTCCACTTTTTGGCTCTATGAATAATGCTGTTATGAATATTGTATACAAGTTTTTGTGTAAACATATGTTTTCAGTTCTCTTCGGTATATACCTAGGAGTAGAATTGCTGGATCATATGTTTACCCTAAGTTTAACTTTTTAAGGAACTAGCAAACTGTTTTCCAAACTGTTTGCACCATTATACATTCCTACCAGAAATGTTTGAGGGTTTTGAATTTCTCCACATCGTCAGCAGTACTTGTTAATGTCTATCTTTTTAATTAGACCCATTCTAGTGAGTGTGAAGTATCTCACTGTGAGTTTGATTTGCATTTCCCTGATGAACATATGAAGATAATCTTCTTTTTATGTATTTATTGGCAATTTGTATATATTCTTTCAAGAAACGTCCATTCAAATCTTTTGCATGTTTTAAAATTGGGTAGTCTTTTTATTATTGAGTTGTAAGAGTTCTTTGTATATTCTAGATAAAAATCCCTCAGCAGATATATGATTTGCAAATATTTTCTCCCATTCTTGGATTGTCTTTTCACTTTCTTCATAGTGTCCATTGAAGCATAAAACTTTTACTTTTTGATGAGGTCCAGTTTACCTATTTTTTTTCCCTTTGTTGCTTGTGCTTTTGATGTTGTATTTAAGAAACTGTTGCTTAAATCAAGGTCATGAAGATTTGCACCTATTCTTTAAAGAGTTTTTATCTTTTTAGCTCTGATATTTAGGTCTTTGATCCATTTCAAGTTAATTTTTGCATATGATGTTAGGTAGAGGTTCCATGTTATTCTTTGTATGTGGGTATCAGGTCTCAGCACCATTTGTTTAAAAGAATATTCTTTCTCCATTGACTGGTCTTGCCACACTTATCTAAAATCAGTTGACCATAGATGTAAGGGTTGATTTCTGGACTCTCAATTCTATTCCATTAATCTGTATGTTTGTTCTATGCCAGTAGAACATTCTCTTGATTACTTTAGCTTTTTGTAAAATTTGAAATTGGAAAGTATGATTCCTCCAACTTTGTTCTTCTTTTCCAAGATTGTTTTGACTGTTCTGGATTCCATGCATTTTCCATATGAATTTTTGATCCTCTTATCAATTTCTGCAAGAAATCCAGCTGGGATTTTTATATAGATTTTAGTAAAATCTGTAGATCAGTTTTCAGAGTATTGACATATTAACAGAGTATTGCCGTATTAAGTCTTCCAATCCATGGACATGGGATGTCTTTCCATTTACTTAGGTCTTTAATTTCTTTCAATGATGTTTTGTAGTTTTCTGTGTGTAAGTCTTGGCACTTCTTTTGTTAAAGTTATTCCTGAGTATTTTATTCTTTTCAATGCTATTTTAAAATGAATTTTCTTCATTTCATTTAGACTCTTCATTGCTAGTATATAGAAATACAATTGATTTGTGTGATTTGATCTTGTATCTTGTAAACTTGATAATCTCTTTTATTCTAATAATTTTTTGTGGATTCTTTAGGATTTTCTGTGTGTAAATCATGTCATCTGCAAACAGAGGCTTATGTTCTTTTTCAACCATTTAATTAGATGGATAGGTTATGTGATGAAGATTTCATTTATAAGGTCTGAACATTGTCATACAGGTACTCAACACATTTCAGCAGTGACCTAGGAATTGTTATTTAACCTATTATTTACATATGTGTAGCTTTCCCTATCTAGATATTTAAGTGGGCATCATAAGATTATGGTAATCCCTATCTCTGAAGAACAGATTGTTCAGGGTAACTACATGTTCTAGATAGTTTTAAGTTATAGAGTAGTATTTTAGTTTTATTTTTATTGGTGAAAATTATTCTAAAATGTTGAATGTATTTTCATTGTTTAGAGTTTGTGTAGTATGGATGGTTTAAAAAGGATTAAAATCGATTGAGCACCCACTAGTATGTTGTAGTTTATGTACCTTCTCATTTAAATTTCATCTTTCTGAGTTAGATATCTTTCTGAGATTTAAATCTAATATGTTTCTAAGGTATTCTTTTTTTGCAAATTAGAAAACTGAGATTAGGTGACATATTCAAGGTCATGTATCTAGGTAAGTCTTGAAACTTGTATTCAAACCCAGCCTCCCTTGCTCCCTATTCTTGCTGTTCTCTGAATGCACTGAACATAATTTAGGATTATTTTTTATCAATGTCAATATTATTATATAAAGATGGAACTAGAAATGGCATAGCACTTAAAATTTAAAATAACTGGACCTTACTTTCTTGAAAAAGTGTTTCATTTTTGCTCCCCCCCCCATATTTACATGACTTTATGAGGTATGTAAACTTGATTTCCTTTTTAAAATATTAAGAAGTAAATCATCCTTCTGAGTGTTTCTGTTCCTCCAGAGAATCATTATTATCTCTACTATTTCTATGCTCTTTGGTTTGTTTGCATCTTTTAAAGCCTGACTTGTGATTTTCAAATTGCTAACTTAATGGACTGTTGGTTTTTTGGTAACATTTTGTTTATGGTAGCTAGTCTCCAAAGACAGTCCTCAGTGAATCACATTTTGTATTGTCTCTTTTCTCATATGAATCTGGGCTGGCTTGTGTCTCATATCAACCAATAGAATAAGTTAGAAATGAAGCTATGTCAATTCCAGGCCTAGCCATTAAGAGACAACTTCTGCCTGCTGTGTGCACTATAACTCATTGCTCGTGTAAAATGTAGATCATTATAGAGGCTCAGGCTCTGACTTATCAGATTCACCTTTCTTTTCTTTTGGAAGGACTGGTGACTGGTAAGAGGGTATACAGGTAGAGGGTAAACCATAGGGAGAAAGAGAGAAGTTCTTCCTTAAAGGTTTTTTGTTTGTTAGTTTTTGAGGTTGTTTTTATGAAGTTCTTAGGATTTGCTTTGGAAACACTGCCTTTTGGGGAGAGGGGATTGTTATCGTTTTGGGGATTAGAATCATTCTAGTATGGTACTAATAATACTCCTAGGAAACAATGTCTATAAAGCACCTGGCTTAGTTCCTAGTATAAAATAGATGGTCAGTAAATACTATTTTCCCATTGGTGTTCAGAGAAGAGAATGAGAGATAGGTGGGAAAAGGAAAAGATGTCTTAGAAGTGCGTGTTTGAGTCAGAAGAAGAAGATTTAAATGGATTTAAATGGGCTGATATTGGGGAGGATATTTTTGTTATGGAATAGTATGAACCAAATAGTAAAGTCCACTTTGAGTATAGATGAGAAGTAGTGGAAAAGATGACTGTAAAGGTAATTTGTATCATATTGTGGAAAGTCTTTAGTATCACAGAGAAGTTCATTATAAATCTGTTAGGTAATGAATCATTGAGGATGGTTTTTGAGCAGACAAGTTACCTAATCAAAGCTGAGCCACAGAGAGATTAATTTGGCAGGGATACGTGGCATATGCTAGAGTGGGGGAAAACTGATTACAGATAAGCCATTTTGGGGGAGTGTTGCAGTAATCCAAAGCCTGATTACTGTATTTGACTTTCCATTCTTTCTTTCTTTTTTTTTTTTGGCTGCGTTGGGTCTTCGTTGCGGTGCTTGGGCTTCTCACTTGCAGTGGCTTCTCTTGGTGCAGAGCACGGGCTGTAGGCTTCAGTAGTTGCAGCATGCAGGCTCAGTAGTTGTGGCATGCGAGCCCTAGAGCATGTGGGCTTCAGTAGTTGTGGCACGTGGGCTCAGTAGTTGTGGCGCACAGGCTCTAGGGTGCGTGGGCTTCAGTAGTTGTGGCACGCGGGCTCAGTGTTGTGGCTCACAGGCTCTGGAGCACAGGCTCAGTAGTTTTGGTGCACATGCTTAGTTGCTCTACAGCATGTGGGATCTTCCTGGGCCAGGGATCAAACTCGTGTCCCCTGCATTGGCAGGCAGATTCTTAACCACTGCAGTACTGGGGAAGTCCCTCCATTCTTTCTTTTTCACTACCAAACTCAGATACTTGCATGATTTTTATTATAAATACATATTTTAATTTACTTGTTCTTTATGCTTATTTGTATTATAGTACTTAAGGAAGCACTTTCATAAAAATCACTCATTTAAAATTTTGTAACAACTCTGTTAAATATAAATGTTGGTCTGCTTAAGACTAGACCTAAGTCTCTTAACTCCCAATTTCAGATTCTTTTTATTTATATGTTCTTGCATTTTAGGAACTGCTTTTAAGTCTGCCATTAGCACTCAGGAATTTCATACACTTAGGAATATTCAGGAATGTAATGGGCAAGTGCTTTTCTCAGGAAATTGAGAACTATTAATGACATCATAAAAAACCAAAAGGATAGTTCCTTTTAGATATAGACAGTTTAGTAGGAAGAAAATTGGAAGAATTAGAGTTTGCAACTAAGAGTTGAGGATTGGGGATGGGAGATGGAAAATTGAGATGAAAATGTCTGAAAGCTTTATACATCACTTTCAGAAATCCTCATTTGGCTGAAATGATGGGGTAAAAACAAATTTCCCTAGGAAACTTCAGAGATCCACTTTTATCATAAGCATTAGTGTACTGTGTGATCTTTTTCCTAAACTACTTCACTGGAATATTCAAATACTTTAAACTTTTAAAATATCTAAAATGGAAGAAGATATAAGAAATTGGTAACATTTGTTGCCTTTGGGAAAAGAGGTTGGTGTCAGGGAAACTGGAGTAGAATTTGTACCTTTTAATTTTTATACCATAAGAACGTTGTGATCTGTTTGAAAATAAATTAAAACTAAAATTTTTTATCTGCCATGTTCTTTAAGTGGGCAGAATGTGGTTAAAATACTTGGCTTTATTTGAAAGTAGCATAAGTGGCCTGTATTTTCAGTTCATTGTCAAAATACTTTTACTACACTTGTAAAATATGCACATCCATAATTGGGAATTGGTGATTTGAAATTAAATAAAAGAAAATGCTGCTGAACTTTTAGTCTGAAATCCTTTAATTGCAAAACTGTTTTTCTCTTTTTCTCATTTAGGTTGGGTGTTGAAAACAAAGACATATTTTAGTAGAAATTCCCCTGTATTATTGCTTGGAAAGTGTTACCATTTTAAATATGAAGGTAAGTGCTAAATTTGTAATCCATTTAAAAATCTTTGTAGAAATTCATTGTGTAATTGTTTTCATTATTTTATTTCCAGATTAACCTACTTTTGACATATTTCTTTTTGTTTTTTACTTCCAGTTATTTTTATTGTGGTAAAATACACATATCGAAATTTACCATCTCAGTCATTTTTAAGTGTACGGTTCAGTGGTATTAAATACATTCATAATGTTGTGCTACCATCATCACCATTCATCTGTAGAACTCTTCATCTTGTAACACTGAAATTCTGTACCCATTAAACAATAACTCCTCATTCCTCCCTTCCCTTCAGCCCCTGGCAACCGCCGTTCTACTTTTTATGCCTATGTTTTGGCATATATCTTTTAAAAACCTGTATTTTATGTAACACATAAAATACTGCCATATGGTTTGGGTTTCTTGTGAATTCCTTGAAAATAAAGTTCATACCGTCATACACCATTTGTTATATCCCTCATAATTTTGGACTTACCGTATGAGTGCTAAGTAAATATTATTTGAATCAATATCTTAATATTCTTTATCAAGTTCTCTGATGATAATTTTAAAGTATATGATAATTTAAAGTATCACGTTAGTTAATGTAAAAAATGGTAAGCTTTCCAATTTCTGAAATTATTTACTGTATTTGATGTTTCTGAATTTTCATATATGCTCATCATCCTTTCTGTAATTATCATATATTTTCTTTTAATAATGTATGTCCCCTATTGAGTGCCTACTATGTGTCAAGCATCATGCTAAACTCTTTGGGAAATGTATTTAATTCTCACAACAAGCCTACAAGGTAGATTTAAGTGTCCCTGTCCTATGCGCTTGAAAGCCAGAGTTTAGAGAAGTTAAATAATTTGTCCAAAATCACACAGGTATTAGATGACAGAGCTGAATTTAAACCAAGACTATGTTTCATTTTAATACTGGCATTCTTTGTACTATATGTCTTTGCTTGGTATTTTGTATGTATGAGTGTGTGTGTTTTGTGTGTGTTTGTGTGTGTGAGAGAGAGAGGAGAGGGGAAGAATGTATATGACAGTATGTGATTATCAAGGCTTGTATTCATTTTTTGGTTGATCTTTTTTGGTCACATCGGCAATTGTCTAAAGCCTAAATGGTTTGTAATAGTAACAGCTGACATTTGTTGAGTATTTATAATATGCCAGACAGGATTTTTAAGTAATTTACGTGTATTAACTCATTGAGTCCTCACAGTATTCTTGAAAGATGAGTAGGAAGTTGATGGATAAAGAAGGCATGCATTTTAGGTAAATAGAATGGCATGATGAAAGCAATAGCACTGAGATGTTAGACAGTATATTTAGGAAACATAAGTGTCCAGTGTAACTATGGTGGGAGAGAATTATGAAAAGGATCAAATTATGGAGGAGCATCTTGAATGCCGTGCTAAAGAGTTAGGTCATTTGTTTACAGGCAGAGGAGAGTATGGGCTTTGGGGTGAGACATATGTGGGTTTGAATTTTGGCTCCTTTGGCTGATTAGTTGTTATTTTTGGCAAGTTATGTAATTTCCCTAAGTATTAATGATACCTGTTTCATAGGCATTTAGTGATATGCCTCGTACATATAAGCATTCTAAATGATATTATTATTCATGATAAAAGGAATGTGAGAAAAAGTTATTAGAATTATTTTTAAGGATATCATTATATATTTTTTGGAAGAAATACTTTGAGCAGTAAATGGATTCTTGGGGGTCCTCAACTCAAGAGATGAAAAGTAAATGATATAGGGGATACAAATGAGACAAATAGAAGACTGTTTTGTTTTGGACTAGGAGTAGGGATACAGGGAAAGACAAGGGTATGGGGCTCGGGAGGGAGAAAGGAGAGCGAGCCAGAAAGGTGGTTGGATTCTGCATGTCCACTGAGAAGTTTCCTTGTTGACGTGCTCTGGTCTTCAGTAAAGTCAGGTAAGTTTATGAAATGCTTGGTGTAGGAAAAGTTCTTTTGGAAAGGGGATGGATTTGGCATCTGGAATGAAAAAGGCATCTCATATCATTGTAGGAGTTAGAAGCGGGAGGGGAGGAAACGAGAGTTTAAGCTGTGTAGAATTAACAGAAATCTGGGGGGCTAGCTTTGAACTTCTACATGTCACAGAATTTTTGGTTCAAGCAAGTTTTCTAAGTTATCAGAGAGATAGGGGGTGGTGTACCCAGCTTCTTAACTACAATAGTTATTATTATCCTAGGTTTTTGAACAACAAAATACCAGATTTCATTTAATTATTTTCAGTGATCATGTATTGAGAACATGCTAGCTAGGACATTGATCTTGCCCAGAAGGAGCAATGATAATCATAACTAAATACATGCTTTAGAAAAATAACTGATAGCAACGTAGAAGAACCATTGGAAGTCAGTTATCAGGCAAGATACGATGACTCTGATATAGGGCAGTGAAATAGAGAGGATTGACTTGAGATTTTTTTTTTTTTTTTTTTTTTTGTGGTACGTGGGCCTCTCACTGTTGTGGCCTTTCCCATTGCGGAGCACAGGCTCCGGACGCACAGGCTCAGCAGCCATGGCTCACGGGCCCAGCCGCTCCATGGCACGTGGGATCCTCCCGGACTGGGGCACGAACCTGTGTCCCCTGCACTGGCAGGCGGACTCTCAACCACTGCGCCACCAGGGAAGCCCCAGACTTGAGATATTTTAAGGTAGACTCGATAGCATTTGACAAATGATTGGATTTGAGGTCATGAGAGAGAGAAGATAAAGAATACTTAAAGACTACTATCTTGGATTATAGGTAGTGTTAGTAACCAAATGTGATATACTAGAGGAAGCGTGGATTTTGTGGGGACATGTAGTATTTGAAGTAGGCCATTCAGAAGTAAGCAGTCTGAATGAAGTAGGTGGTTTAGAATTGATTGGTTAGTTATTTTTATTTTCAAAGAGGTAGCATTTGAGGCTAATGAATAAGGTCACATTGATGGAAAGTATAGGTGGAGAAAATTCATCTTTAAGGATCTACTGATGAAGAAGAATCAGTGAATGAAATTGAGAAGGAGTAGGCAATATATAGGACAAAACCCATGATAGTATTTTATCATAGAGACTGAACGAAAGAGATTTTCAGGAGAAAAGTTGGGACAAAGTGCCCAATGCTCAAAGAGGTTAAGCAGGAAAAAACCTGATTAGAGGCTGTAGGATTTGTCAATGAGAAATTGCTGATGACTTTTGAAAGATCAGTTTCACTGGAGTGGTAAGGATAGAAAAGTAAAAGCAGTAAAATTAACAGCAGCTCACCTGCATTTACTGAGTGTGGCTCTTTGTTATGCATTTATTTATTTATTTGGCTGCATTGGGTCTTCATTGCTATGTGTGGGGTTTCTCAAGTTGTGGCGAGCAGGGACTACTCTTTGTTGCAGTGTGCGGGCTTCTCATTGTGGTGGCTTCTCTTGTTGTGGAGCACGGGCTCTAGGCGCACGGGCTTCAGTAGTTGCGGTATGCAGACCCCATCGCACACGGGCTTCAGTAGTTGCAGTGCGTGGGCTCAGTAGTTATGGCGCATGAGCTCTAGGGCACGCGGGTTTCTGTAGTTGTGGCATGACATTGTGGCTCGCGGGCTCTAGAGCACAGGCTCAGTAGTTGTGGCACATGGGCTTAGTTGCTCCGCGGCATGTGGGAACTTCCCAGACCAGGTATTGAACCTGTGTCCCCTACATTAGCAGATGGATTCTTAACCACTGTGCCACCAGGGAATTCCCCAAAGCATATTCTTTTAAAGATTTATTGGTTATGATATCGGGGTAGAGAAGAACTGCTTTTATAACACATAAAAACACAGCCTGTATAGGAAAATATTGATGTATTTGACCAAATAAAAATTTAAAAATCTGCATCACGAAAGACACCATAAACAAAGTTTAGAAGCAAGTCAGAGAGAGAAGATATTTGTATACGCTCTCTCATTCTCTTTTTCTCTCTCTCTGTATTGGTATATGTATGTGTGTTTGTGTGTGTGTGTGTGTGTGTGTGTGTACATTGAAGATCTGTCTGTCCATCTATTATCTCTTCATCTATATCTTAGACAAAGGATTAGTCTCCAAAATAATACGAAGCTACAAAATAATATGAAAAACATGGACAATTCAAAAAAAATGAGCCAAGGAAATGAACAGGTGCTTTTAAAGTAGAAACTTGAGTGGCCAAACATAAGAAAATATTCACCACAGTAATAAAGGGAGTGCAAATTAAAATGAGATATTGTTTCTTAGTTATCAAATTTGCAAAAATTTAAAAACTTGATGATATCAAATTTTAGCAAGGTTGTGAAGAAACAGGAACTCAAACACTGCTGATGGGAGGCAACTTGGTACAACCTCTTCATGAATTTGAAGGTACTTAGAAAAATTGATAATACATAAACTTAGGATCTAGCAATTCTACCTTTTAAGTATTTACCCCAGAGAAGTTCTCTGTATATGTGTAGAACACTTGTACAAGGATGTTTATTGTAGCTTTGTTGAAATAACAAAAAATACTGGAAACAAGTGTGTGCTACTAGTGGATTAGATGAATAAGGTTATTCATTCATTCCAAAAGTATTTATTAAGAGCCTGTTATGTGCCAGGCACTGGGGTTACTGCTGAAAGTATTGCAGGCACAGTACTTACACTCAGGGAGCTTACAGTCCAGTAGATGAGAGACATTAAACAAATAATTACAAAATTATTAATTTCATTATGATATTCATGATAAAACAGAAGTATAGGTTCTTATAAACAGAGACCAAATTAGAAAGGATGTGATTGGATCAAATAAGCAGAAAGTCCATTTCAAAATAGCTTAAAAGCAGTAAGGGTATTTATTATCATTCACAAGTGGAAGTCCTGACATAGGGATGGCTCTAGGTTGGTTAATCAGTGCCTCTGTGACATCATCAAGGACCCATGTTCTGTCCATCTTCCTACTCTGCTAATCTCAGCATATTGGTCTTACCTTCATCTACCTCTCCTATAGTAACAAGTGCCTATCTTAGTACCATGATAAGACATATGGCAGATATGGCAGAATCCAGTGGAAGAAGGACTTTTTCTTCTTTGTTTTCTTTATTATAAATATGAATTTTTATTATTTTAATAATTTTATATTATTTAAAATCTTTACATTTTTAAAATTATGAATTACTCATATACAGAGAAGACAAAAGCCTTGTGTATACACTTTCAAGAATAGTAATGAAATTTTATTAGACAAGAGAAGTACAACATTATGAATAAGTTTTAATCTCCTTGTGCTTCTACCCAACTGTAGTCCTTCCCATGCCAAAAAACTCTACTATCCTAAAGTGGTGGAATTTAGTGTTTCCTGTTTTTGACCTTTTTGAAAATGAAATTGAACTATGTTTTTGCTTCTGTGACTTGCTTATGGCTTTTAAGGTTGTATTTTTTTTTTATTTTTATTTTTTTGCTGTACGTGGGCCTCTCACTGTTGTGGCCTCTCCCGTTGCGGAGCACAGGCTCCGGACACGCAGGCTCAGCAGCCATGGCTCATGGGCGCAGCCGCTCCGCGGCATGTGGGATCTTCCTGGACTGGGGCACGAACCCGTGTCCCCTGCATCGGCAGGTGGACTCTCAACCACTGCGCCACCAGGGAAGCCCTTAAGGTTGTATTTTTAAGACTTGTCCATGTTCAGGAATAAAGACACAGACCTACTAGAGAATGGACTTGAGGATATGGGGAGGGGGAAGGGTAAGCTGTGACAAAGTGAGAGAGTGGCATGGACATATATACACTACCAAACATAAAATAGGTAGCTAGTGGGAAGCAGCTGAAAGCACAGGGAGATCAGCTCGGTGCTTTGTGACCACCTAGAGGGGTGGGATAGGGAGGGAGGGAGGGAGGGAGACGCAAGAGGGAAGAGATACGGGAACATATGTATATGTATAACTGATTCACTTTGTTATAAAGCAGAAACACACCATTGTAAAGCAATTATACTCCAATAAAGATGTAAAAAAATATTTGTCCATGTTATGTGTAGGTTCTAGTTTATTTTTACTGCTGTATAATATTCTGTTGTATGAATTACCACAAATTTTTCATTCTACTATTGTTAGACATTTAGTTTGCTTTGGCTTTGCCTTTTTAAATAGTGTATAATAGTACATTCTTGTATTTTTGTAGAAATAAGACTGTATTGTCAGAAGTTTTTGAAATACGACATTTGCTGATTTAAAATATCTACATGCAGAATGAAGGGAATGAATCATTAGCCAGAAGAATATCATATTTCTGTTCTTATAATCCACTTTATAGATTCTCTTTTCTAATGAGTTAACCCCAAACCACCTTCTTACACCTTTCTAGGAATTTTTTGGTATCCTCAGAGAGGGGGAGGCCTTTGTACTTAAAAGCATACAAATCTTAGTGAGTCAAGTATAATTCTGAAAACAGGAGGAATAACACTGAATAAGATCAAATATACACTTGAAAAGAGATTTAAATATACATTTTGAAAATAATAGGAGTCATAATAATCAAGATAAGATAAAAGGGAATTAGAATATTTGTTCAGAAAAACAAAGGGATATGGCATGGTGGAAGTAACGTATTAAGGATTTTTTGTTGTTGTTAATGAAGTTTTAAAACTTTTGAAATATATGACATAAAGGTCTGTTGATTATGGGGGGCTAATTTTCTTTATTATTTCTCCTATTGTGGGTATACAAACCCATATTATGTAAAGGTTTATTAATCCTATAATTATGGTATGACTTTGGCGAATTTCTATTTCATAACAGTTGTCCTAAGGTTATTGTCCTGTTTTGTTATGACTTTTTTATAGCTTCAGCAGAAATATAATATTCTGTTTATCGCATTTGAAATATTTTAATGGTAACCTTTTCTCTCTGTGTGTCATTATGTACTCACAGCTTTTTAGATTTACTGTGCATTGGTCAATCTCCACCAGATTTTCTCTTAGATGGTTCAGGACATGATGGGCCCAGAGACCGTTAAGGAAAAACTGTATCTGTGGTTATCTCTAGTATACCAGTTCTATCTTAGGGACCCAAATGATTTAACATGAATAACAGAGATAAGGCTCTCTCCTTCTTAATTTTGGGGCTGAGGAGCATCTATAGACAATGATTCTAACCTATGGACAAAGAAACCCCAAAATAGTGCGTGGAAAAAAGGAAAAAAAAAAGCTTTTTAAGAAGTAGAGAGGGTAGCACAGAGGCTAGAAAATAATAAAAGATTTTTCTGCACTGAAACCAACCCAGGGTGGAGCTTTGCCTAGGGATCTCTTTATAGGACATAAAGGGCATGAAAGTAAGGTATCAAGGGGTCTTCCTTTGTCAGCTCTTGGTTCTTGTACTATCTCTACTATTTTCAGGGGTCTTTGTTATTCCACATGTTGCCAAGATTATGCCCAAATGTTGTGGAAATAAGATCCCACAATTTGGAATTTTTTGAAACATGACTTTTGCCATTTAGTAAGAAAGGGTGTGCAGGATGAAATCAATTATTTATAGGTATATTACTTAATTTGGAAATTTCCCAGATCTTGTTCTGTTATTGATTTTTAATTTAATTCCATCGTGGTCAGAGAAAATATTTTTATGACTAATCTCTTTGAAGTTATTGAGACTTGCTGTATGGTCTAAATATGGTATAACTTGGTAACTGTACTTTGTGATTCTGTTACTGGAATGTTCTATAAGGACAGTTAGGTCAAGTTGGTTGAGTTCAAGTCTTCTCTGTTCTTGCTCTGTCCTACTTGTTCTACCAATTTTTATGAGAGGGATATTGAAATCTCTGACTATAATTGTGGATTTGTTTATTTCTCCTTGCAATTCTATCAGTTTTTGCTTCTTCAACTTTGAAGCTTTGTTATTGGGTACATTAACATTTAGAGTTGTTATGGTCAGTTAATGAATTGACCCCTTTATAATTATAAAACCCTTCTTTATTCCTGGTGATATTTTTTTGGTCTGAAATCTACTTTGTCTGATATTAAGCTTTCTTTTGCTTAGGGTTATATGGTATATCTTTTTATGTTCTTTTACACTTAATCTATTTGTCTTTGTATTTAAAGTTTGTTTCCTGTAGGCAGTAAATTGTTGGGTCTTGCTTTTTTATACAATCTGATAATCTCTGCCTTTTAATTAAGTTGTTTAGACTACAGGCATACCTCGGAGATATTGTGGGTTTGGTTCCAGACCACTGCAATAAAGCAAATATTTCAATAAAGTAAGTTGCACAAATTTTTTGGTTTCCCAGTGCATATGAAAGTTATGTTTATACTGTATTATAGTCTATTAAGTGTACAATAGCATTATGTCTAAAAAAATAATATATGTACCTTAATTAAAAAATACTTTATGGCTAAAAAATGCTAATCATCATCTGACAACACAGGGTTACCACAAACCTTCAATTTGTAAAAAACGCAGTATTTGCAAAGCACAATAAAGTGAAGAACAAAAACAAGGTATGCCTGTATTCACATTTTATATG
Source organism: Mesoplodon bidens (assembly GCF_964165515.1). Classification (NCBI taxonomy): domain Eukaryota; kingdom Metazoa; phylum Chordata; class Mammalia; order Artiodactyla; family Ziphiidae; genus Mesoplodon; species Mesoplodon bidens. Next base: position 132,871,969 of record NC_138177.1, on the reverse strand, counting down.
ATTATTGATATAGTTATGTTTGTCTGTTATCTCACTATTTGGTTTCTATTTGTTAAATCTGCTCTTTGTTCCCTTTTCCTCTGCTTCTACCTTCTTTCAGATTGAATATTTTTTGATTTCTATTTTATCTCTGTTGGTTGATTAGCTGTAACTTTTTATTGTGTTATTTTACTGGGTTACTTTAAGGTTTTAGGGTATATCTTTAACTTATCACAGTTTACCTTCTAATGATATTATACCAACTCACATATAGTATAAGAACCTTAGAGTAGTGTACTTCACTTCCCTCCTCCTGGTCTTTATGCTACTGGTGTCATACATTTTATTTATTTGTATCTTATACATGCCATAATACATTGTTATTATTTTTGTTTAAACAGTCAATGTCAATTACTTAAGTCAATTACTTAAAGAGATTTAAGTAATAAGAAAAATAATACATTTGCTCATATAGTTATCATTTTTGGTGTTCTTCATTCCTTTGTGTGAGTCCATATTTCCATCTGCTAAAATCCATTATTTTCCTGCTTGAAAGACTTATTTTAACATTTCTTATAGTGCAAGGTGTGCTGGTGATACGCTCCTTCAGCTTTTGTGTCTCTGAAAAAGGGTTTTGCTTTCATTTTTGAAAGATATTTTTGCTGGGTATAGAATTTTGGGTTGATGGGTTTTTTTCTTTCAGTAGCTTTAAAGATGTTGCCCTGCTATCTTCTTGTTTATTTTGTTTCCAGGGAGAAATTTGAGGTCATCCTTATCTTTCTGTGTACATAACTGTGTGTACTTGACTACTTTTAAGATTTTTTTTTATCACTAGTTTGGAACAATTTGATTATGATGTGAAGTATAGTTTTCTTCATATTTCTTGTGCTTGGGTTTTGTTGAATTTCTTGAACCTGTTGTTTCATAGTTTTCACCAATTTTGAATTTTTTCAGCCATTTTGTCTTCAGATATTTTTTCTGTCTTCCCCTCTCTTCCCTCTCCTTCTGGGTCTCCAATTGAACATATATTAGCATGAATGAAATTGTACCACATCTCACGGATGTGCTTTTATTTTTTAAAAAATTCTTTTTCCTCTCTGTGTTTTAATTTGGATAGTTCCTATTGCTGTGTCTTCAAGTTCACTAATCTTTTGATCTTTTCTTCAGCAATGTCTAATCTGCCATAAATCCTAGTCAGTATATTTTTCATCTTGGACACTGTAGTTTATATATCTGAAAGTTCCATTAAAAAAATCTTCCTTACTTATCTTCCTTACTTAATCTTCTTCTACTTACCTTTTTGAACATATGTAATATTGTAATAATTGTTTCAATGTACTTGTTTGCTAATTCTAGCATTTGTGTTAGTTTGGGTTCACTTTTGATTGGTTGAGTATTCTCATTTTGGCTTGTGTTTTCCTGCCTATTTGCATGCTTGATTGATTGCCAGACGTTGTGTTATTTACCTTGTTGGGAGCTGGATATTTTTTTATTCTGAGTATTGCATTGTGTGAATACGCCACACTTCATCCATTTTACTCTTGGTGGGCATTTGGATAGTTTTCAATTTTTGGCAGTCGTTAAGAGCCCTGCTTGAATATTCTAGTACATGTGCTTTGGTGAATGAACATGTGTATGGATTTTCATTCAGTATGTATACCTGGGAATGTAATTGCTGGGTCATAGGGTATTCCTATGTTCAGCCTCAGTATATACTACCAAATAGTTTTATAAAACAGTTGTGCCAATTTGTATTTCTACCAGGTGTGTATGCAAATTCTGTTTGTTCTCTGCTCACCAGTACTTGGTATTTTTCCATGTTTATGAGAGCCACATTTTATTTTAATTTGCATTTGTCTAACTTAAGAAATTTAGCATATTTTCATAAATATTTTTCCATTTAAATATGTCTTCTATTAGATTATCTCTAGGTTTTCTTAATATATTCTGGATATGAATCCTTTTTTGGATATGTCTATAGGAAATGTTGTCTCCTACTCCATTACTTTTTCACTCAGTTTATCTTTTGAAGAGCACAGTTCTTAATTTTAATATAGTCTGGTTAACTTTTTTATCTTCTTAAATGGTTAGTACTTTTTGTGTTCTGTTTAGTAAATCTTCGCTCACTTTAGGACAAGATAGTCTCTCTAGTGTTTTGAAGCTATCATTTCTATGTTTTTTCTCTCTGGTTGCTTTTAAGATCAGCTCTTTGTCTTTCATGTGGATTTCACTTCATTCTACTCAGAATCATATATTTCTTAAAATCTGAGGAAACTTCAGCCACTTTTAACTATAGTTTTTCTCCATTCTTCTTGTTCTCTCCTTTTGCATCTCTGATAAGTCTTTCTGTTAGATTTTTTTTCATGTCTCTGAAATTCTTGTTTTTTATATTTTCTGTTATTTTTTCTCTCTGTGCTGTGTTCTGAGTAATTTCTTTAGTTTTTCTGGTTCCTTGATTGTCTTCTGAGCTTTGTATAATTTTCTATTTAACCTATACCAAATTTCTATTTTTATTTATTATATTTTTCATTTCTAGTAGTTTTATTTGGTTTTCCTTTACATGTGCCTGGTCAATTTTAATTGTTTTCTGTTATTTTTCCACCTTTCAGTACCCTTCTACTTTTTAAACATATGCATACTTATTTTATCCCATACCTGATAATTACAATAGTTGTACTCTTTCAGAGTTTATTTCTGCAGTTTGTTGTACTTCTGATTATTTCTCATACTAGCTTGTTTAATTGTGATTTTTTAAACAAATTATTTATTTATTTTTGGCTGCATTGGGTCTTTGTTGCTGTGTGCAGGCTTTCTCTAGTTGCGGTATAATTGTGATTTTTGATTGCGATAAGCACCCTTCACTGAGCCCTCAATATTGCTAGCAGGTCTCTTCTATTTCCTTTATCAGCTTTCTTTCTCATTCTTTGTAGGGGTTCTTTCAGGCATTCTCACTCTTCATAAACCTCTGCTCAGAAGTTTTTTCCATCATAGAAAACAAAAGCAAAGCAAAACAAATATTTATTGTGTATCTACTATGGACTGAACTCTGTGTTAGGCGCTGAACATTCAGAGGTCTAGAAGATAAACATATTTCTTCTCCTCTAGAATACTTGAAATCTGGAGGGGGAGCAGATGTAGGTAAAAAGCATTCTAGATATAATTAGTTAATACTGTGAAAAGGAAAGTCAGTCAAAAAGTGGAATAGCAGGAGTAGTATTATAGTGGAAAGTCAACAAGACAACAAAGTTCATTTAGTATGAACAGATTCACAATAATATTTAGAGTAAATATTAAGAGGAGACTAGATCTTAAAAGGATAAGGAATTGATCACTTTGTCAAGATAGGAGATTAGAACTATGTGTTTGGCAAGCCTCAGGATGAGCTGTGAGAGTTATGTGTTATTATATCCAATTTCAAACAAATTTAAATGTCTCCAAAGTAGAAATTTTGGACTTATTTGTAGTGCCATATTCAGTTTTCAGGTATTTTTATTTTTATTTGGAATTAAATTCAAACGCTAATCTTCAGAGAAATTCATTGATAATAGAGGCTTGCCATGTATTCGTTTTTTTTTTTCTTAACATCTTTATTGGAGTATAATTGCTTTACAATGTTGTGTTAGTTTCTGCTGTATAACAAAGTGAATCAGCTATATGTATACATATATCCCCACATCCCCTCCCTTTTGCGCCTCGCTCCCACCTTCTCTATCCCACCCCTCTAGGTGGTCACAAAGTACCAAGCTGATCTCCCTGTGCTATGCAGCTGCTTCCCACTATCTGTTTTATATTTGGTAGTGTATATATGTCAATGCCACTCTCTCACTTCGTCCCAGCTTACCCTCCTCACCTGCCATGTCCTCAAGTTCATCCTCTTAGTCTGCATCTTTATTCCTGTCCTGCCCCTAGGTTCATCCAAACCATTTCTTTAGATTCCATACATATGTGTTAGCATATGGTATTTGTTTTTTTCTTTCTGACTTACTTCACTCTGTATGACACACTTTAGGTCCATCCACTTCACTACAAATAACTCAATTTTGTTTCTTCTTATGGCTGAGTATATGTGCCACATCTTTTGTGTGTGTGTGTGTGGTACTTGGGCCTCTCACTGTTGTGGCCTCTCCCGCTGCGGAGCACAGGCTCCAGACACACAGGCCCAGCGGCCATGGCCCACGGACCCAGCTGCTCTGCGGAATCCAGGATCCTCCCGGACCAGGGCATGAACCCGTGTCCCCTGCATCGGCAGGCAGACTGTCAACCACTGCACCACCAGGGAAGCCCCTTTTTTAAATTTAATAAAAAAAATTTTTTTTTCACATCTTTATCGGAGTATAATTGCTTTACACTGTTGTGTTAGTTTCTGCTGTCTAACAAAGTGAATCAGCTATACATATACATATATCCCCATATCTCCTCCCTCTTGCGTCCGCCTCCCACCCTCCCTATCCCACCCCACTAGGTGGTCACAAAGCACCAAGCTGATCTCCTTGTGCTATGTGGTTGCTTCCCACTAGATATCTGTTTTACATTTGGTAGTATATATAAGTCCATGCCACTCTCTCACGTCATCCCAGCTTACCCTTCCCCCTCCCCGTATCCTCAAGTCCATTCTCTACTAGGTCTCTGTCTTTATTCCTGTCTGCCCCAGGTTCTTCATAACCTTTTTTTTTTTTTTTTTTTTTAGATTCCATGTATATGTGTTAGCATATGGTATTTGTTTTTCTCTTTCTGACTTACTTCACTCTGTATGACAGGCTCTAGGTCCATCCAGCTCACTACGAAAAACTCAGTTTCGTTTCCTTTTATGGCTGAATAATATTCCATTGTATATATGTGCCACATCTCCTTTATCCATTCATCTGGTGATGGACACTTAGGTTGCTTCCATGTCCTGGCTATTGTAAATAGAGCTGCAATGAACATTGTGGTACATGACTCTTTCTGAGTTATGGTTTTCTCAGGGTATATTCCCAGTAGTGGGATTGCTGGGTCATAGGGAAGTTCTATTTTTAATTTTTTAAGGAACCTCCACACTGTTCTCCATAGAGGCTGTATCAATTTACAATCCCACCAGCAGTTTAGGAGGGTTCCCTTTTCTCCACACCCTCTCCAGCATTTATTGTTTGTAGATTTTTTTGATGATGGCCATTCTGACCGGTGTGAGGTGATACCACATAGTGGTTTTGATTTGCATTTCTCTAATGATTAGTGATGTTGAGCATCCTTTCATGTGTTTGTTGGCAATCTGCATATCTTCTTTGGAGAAATGTCTGTTTAGGTCTACTGCCCATTTTTGGATTGGGTTGTTTGTTTTTTTGATATTGAGCTGCATGAACTGCTTGTAAATTTTGGAGATAATCCTTTGTCAGCAGCTTCGTTTGCAAATATTTTCTCCCATTCTGAGGGTAGTCTTTTCGTCTTGTTTATGGTGTCCTTTGCTGTTCAAAAGCTTTTAAGTTTCATTAGGTCCCATTTGTTTATTATTGTTTTTATTTACATTTTTCTCGGAGGTGGATCAAAAAGGATCTTGCTGTGATTTATGTCATAGAGTGTTCTGCCTATGTTTTCCTTTAAGAGTTTGATAGTGTCTGGCCTTACATTTAGGTCTTTAATCCGTTTTGAGTTTATTTTTGTGTATGGTGTTAAGGAGTGTTCTAATTTCATTCTTTTACATGTAGCTGTCCAGTTTTCCCAGCACCACTTATTGAAGAGGCTGTCTTTTCTCCATTGTATACTTTTGCCTCCTTTATCAAAGATAAGGTGACCATATGTGCGTGTGTCTATCTATGGGCTTTCTATCCTGTTCCATTGATCTGTATATCTGTTTTTGTGCCAGTACCGTATTAACTTGATTACCATAGCTTTGTAGTATAGTCTGAAGTCCGGGAGCCTGATTCCTCCAGCTCCGTTTTTCTTTCTCAAGATTGCTTTGGCTATTCGGAGTCTTTGTGTTTCCATACAAATTGTAAAATTTTTTGTTCTAGTTCTGTGAAAAATGCCATTGGCAGTTTGATAGGGATTGCACTGAATCTGTAGATTGCTTTGGGTAGTATAGCCTTTTTCACAATGTTGACTCTTCCAATCCAAGAACAAGGTATATCTCTCCATCTCTTTGTATCATCTTTCATTTCTTTCATCAGTGTCTTATAGTTTTCTGCATACAGGTCTTTTGTCTTCTTAGGTTTATTTCTAGGTATTTTATTCTTTTTGCTGCAGTGGTAACTGGGAGTGTTTCCTTAATTTCTGTTTCAGATTTTTCATCATTACTGTATAGGAATGCAAGAGATTTCTGTGCATTAATTTTGTATCCTGCAATTTTACCAAATTCATTGATTAGCTCTAGTAGTTTTCTGCTAGCTTCTTTAGGGTTCTCTGTATAGTATCATGTCATCTGCCAACAGTGACAGTTTTACTTCTTCTTTTCTGATTTGGATTCCATTTATTTCTTTCTTCTCTGATTGCAGTGGCTAAGACTTCCAAAACTATGTTGAATAATAGCAGTGAGAATGGGCAACCTTGTCTTCTTCCTGATCTAAGAGGAAATGCTTTCAGTTTTTCACCATTGAGAACGATGTTGGCTGTGGGTTTTTCACATATGGCCTTTATTATGTTGAAGTAGGTTCCCTCTATGCCCACTTCCTGGAGAGTTTTTATCATAAATGGGTGTTGAATTTTGTCAAAAGCTTTTTCTGTATCTATTGAGATGATCATATGGTTTTTCTCCTTCAATTTGTTAATATGGTGTATCACATTGATTGATTTGCGTATATTGAAGAATCTTTGCATTCCTGGGATAAACCCCACTTGATCATGGTGTATGATCCTTTTAATGTGCTGTTGGATTCTGTTTGCTAGAACTTTGTTGAAGATTTTTGCATCTATATTCATCAGTGATATTGGCCTGTAGTTTTCTTTTTTTGTGACATCTTTGTCTGGTTTTGGTATCAGGGTGATGGTGGCATCGTAGAATGAGTTTGGGAGTGTTCCTCCCTCTGCTATATTTTAGAAGAGTTTGAGAGGGATCGGTGTTAGCTCTTCTCTAAGTGCTTGATAGATTTCACCTGTGAAGCCATCTGGTCCTGGGCTTCTGTTTGTTGGAACATTTTTAATCACAGTTTCAATTTCAGTGCTCGTGATTGGTCTGTTTATATTTTCTATTTCTTCCTGGTTCTGTCTGGGAAGGTTGTGCTTTTCTAAGAATTTGTCCATTTCTTCCAGGTTATCCATTTTATTGGCATGTAGTTCCTTGTAGTAATCTCTGCTGATCCTTTGTGTTTCTGCAGTGTCAATTGTTACTTCTCCTTTTTCATTTCTAATTGGATTGATTTGAGTCTTCTCCCTTTGTTTCTTGATGAGTCTGGCTAATGGTTTATCAATTTTGTTTATGTTCTCAAAGAAGCAGCTTTTAGTTTTATTGATCTTTGCTATTTTTTCCTTCATTTCTTTTCACTTATTTGTGATCTGATCTTTATGATTCCTTTCCTTCTGCTAACTTTCGGGGTTTTTTTTTCTTTCTCTAATTGCTTTAGGTGTAAGGTTATGTTGTTTATTTGAGATGTTTCTTGTTTCTTAAGGTAGGATTGTATTACTATAAACTTCGCTCTTAGAACTGCTTTTGCTGTATCCCATAGGTTTTGGGTCATCCTGTTTTCATTGTCATTTGTTTCTAGGTATTTTTTGATTTTCTCTTTGATCTCTTCAGTGATCTCTTGGTTATTAAGTAGTGTATTGTTTAGCCTCCATTTGTTTGTATATTTTACAGATTTTTTTTCCTGTAATTGATATCTAGTCTCTTAGCATTGTGGTCGGAAAAGATACTTGATATGATTTCAATTTTCTTAAATTTACCAAGGCTTGATTTGTGACCCAAGATATGATCTATCCTGGATAATGTTCCATGAACACTTGAGAAGAAAGTGTATTCTGTTGTTTTTGGATGGAATGTACTATAAATATCAATTAAGTCCATCTTGTTTATTAATGTATCACTTAAAGCTTGTGTTCCCTTATTTATTTTCATTTTGGATGATCTGTCCATTGGTGAAATTGGGGTGTTAAAGTCCCCTACTATGATTGTGTTACTGTCAATTTCCTCTTTTATGGCTCTTAGCTGTTGCCTTATGTACTGAGGTGCTCCTATGTTGGGTGCATAAATATTTACAATTGTTATATCTTCTTGGACTGATCCCTTGATCATTATGTAGTGCCCTTCTTTGTCTCTTGTAATAGTCTTTATTTAAAGTCTATTTTGTCTGATATGAGAATTGCTACTCCAGCTTTCTTTTGATTTCCATTTGCATGGAATATCTTTTTATATCTCCTTACTTTCAGTCTGCATGTGTCCCTAGGTCTGAAGTGGGTCTCTTGTAGACAGCATATGTATTGGTCTTGTTTTTGTATCTATTCAGTCAGTCTGTGTCTTTTGGTTGGAGCATTTAGTCCATTTACATTTAACGTACATTTACATTTACATTTATCAATATGTATGTTTCTGTTACCATTTTCTTAATTGTTTTCAGTTTGTTTTTGTAAGTCTTTTCCTTCTCTTGTGTTTCCTGCCTAGAGAGGTTCATTTACCGTTTGTTGTCAAGCTGGTTTGGTGGTGCTGAATTCTCTTAGCTTTTGCTTGTCTGTAAAGGTTGTAATTTCTCCATCGGATCTGAATGAAATCCTTGCGGGGTAGAGTAATCTTGGTTGTAGGTTTTTCCCTTTCATCACTTTAAATATGTCCTGCCACTCCCTTCTGCTTGCAGAGTTTCTGGTGAAAGATCAGCTGTTAACCTTATGTGGATTCCCTTGTATGTTTTGTTGCTTTTCCCTTGCTGCTTTTAATAGTTTTTCTTTGTATTAGTTTTTGATAGTTTGATTAATATATATCTTGCTGTGTTTTTCCTTGTATTTATCCTGTATGGGACTCTCTGTGCTTCCTGGACTTGGGTGGCTATTTCGGTTCCCATGTTAGGGAAGTTTTCAACTATAATCTCTTTAAATATTTTCTCAGACTCTTTCTTTTTCTCTTCTTCTTCTGGGAGCCCTATAATTCAAATGTTGGTGCATTTAATGTTGTCCCAGGGGTCTCTGAGACTGTCCTCAATTCTTTTCATTTGTTTTTCTTGATTCTGTTCTGTGGCAGTTATTTCCATTATTTTATCTTCCAGGTCACTTATCTGTTCTTCTGCCTCAGTTATTCTGCTATTGATTCCTTCTAGAGAATTTTTAATTTCATTTACTGTGTTGTTCATCACAGTTTGTTTGCTCTTTAGTTCTTCTAGGTCCTTGTTAAACATTTCTTATATTTTCTCTATTCTATTTCCAGGATTTTGGCTCATCTTTACTGTCATTATTCTGAATTCTTTTTCAGGTAGGCTGTCTGTTTCCTCTTCATTTGTTTGCTCTGGTGGGTTTTTACCTTGCTGCTTCATCTGCTGCATATTTCTGTCTTCTCATTTTGTTAACTTACTGTGTTTGGGGTCTCCTCTTCACAGGCTTTGGGTTCTTTGTTCCTGTTGTTTTTGGTGTCTGCCCGCAATGGGTGAGGTTGGTTCAGTGTGTTATGTAGGCTTCTTGGTGGAGGGGACTGGTGCCTGTGTTCTGGTAGGTGGGCCTGGATCTTCTGGCGGGCAGGGCTGTGTCTGGTGTTGTGTTTTGGCATGTCTGTGAACTTAGTATGAGTTTAGGCAGCCCTTATGCCAATGCGTGTGGTTGTTTTTTGTCTTACTAGTTGTTTGGCATGGGGAGTTCAGCACTGGAGCTTGCTGGCCATTTGGTGGATCTGGGTCTTAGCGTTGGGATGGAGATCTCTGGGAGAGCTCTCACCAATTGATATTATGTGGGGCTGGGAGGTCTCTGGAGGTCCAGTGTCCTGGACTTGGCTCTCCCACCTTGGAGGCTCAGGCCTGATATCTAGCCAGAGCACCAAGACCCTGCCAGCCCCACGGCTCGGAAGAAAAGGAAGAAAAAAAGGAGGGGGGGAGGGAAAGAAACCAGATAGAATCCCAAACCAAATGGTAAAAGCAAAACTAGGCAAAATCACACGAAGTAACATACACACACACACTCATAAAAAGAAATAATAATAATAAAAGAACAGTCAGAACCCTAGGACAAATGGTAAAAGCAAACCTAAACAGACAAAACCACACAAAGAAACATATGCATACACACTCACAAAAAGAGAAACAAGGGGGAAAAATAAATTAATTAATTAAAAAAAGAAGAGAGCAACTAAACCATTAAACAAATTCACCAATGATAACAAGCACTAAAAACTAAACTGAGAGAAACGTAAAAACCAGAAACAAATCAGACGCAGAAAGCAAACCCCAAGTCTACAGTCGCTCCCAAAGTCCACTGCCTCAATTTTGGGAACATTCGTTATCTATTCAGGTATTTCACAGATGCAGCGTTCATCAGCTTGATTGTGGGGATTTAATCTGCTGCTCCTGAGGCTGCACAGAGAAATTTCCCTTTCTCTTCTTTGTTTGCACAGCTCCTGGGGTTCAGCTGTGGTTTTGGCCCCGCCTCTGCGTGTAGGTCACCCTCAGGCATCTGTTCCCTGCCCAGACAGGAGGGGGTTAAAGCAGCAACTGATTAGGGGTTTCTTGCTCACTCAGGCCAGGGAGAAAGAGGGTACAATAGTCATAATTGGAATGCGGGGCGAGCCTGCGGCGGCACTGGCTGACATGACATTGAGGCACACCGTGTGTTCTCCCGGGGAAGTTGTCCTTGGATCTTGGGACCCTGGCAGTGGCCGGCTGCACAGGTTCCCGGGGGTGGTGTGTGTGTGGGTAGTGACTTGTGCTTGCACACAGGATTTTTGGCGGCAGCGGCGGCAGCATTAGCATTCCGAGCCCATCTCTGGGGTCCAAGCTGATAGCCGCAGCTTGCTCCCGTCTATGGAGCTCGTTTAGGTGGTACTCTGCCTTCTGTGGGCACACAGGGAAGGAGTCCTCTCTCCTCATGCACCCCGAAACAATGGTCAATATATTGGTCAATAAAAACAATATATTTAAGAATTTTATATTCTTACTGTTTAGCTTGTTAGTTTTGATTTTATAATTTGAGTATAAGTATTCATGACAGTAAATACAACGTGCAATTTTATTTGATTTTAAGAACTAGTTATGTGATTACATACATTTTTACATATTGACAAACATGATATTTTATTTGCAAATCTCATTTTAGAGAGCACTAATATCTATATCCTGAGCCAAATGAGGCAATAAGAAAATATATTTTTATATTATGTCCTCATAAGAGAGTTGATTATATTCGGAATATAGGATATTATTATTAACAACAGTAGTACTGATAATGCCTTATATTAGTTAGCACCAGAGTGTACAGAACATTTCAGCATTCATTCTCATTTGATTTTCATAATAGCCTGAATAGGCAGAATATGAGCCTTATCTTCATTTAAATTGAAAAAAAAGAATTAAAAAGATTGTGCTGTGCTCCATATGGAGAGTAATGGGAATATAGTACCATTATTGACATTTCTTTGCATTTATTTAGAGTATAGTTTATATTTTTATTTTGTAGATGAAAATGAACTGTTACCTGTAAGCTCAGGATGTACAATAGAAGATCATGTGATTGCGGGAAGTGTAGAAGAATTTCGTAAAGACTTCATTTCAAGAATATGGCTTACCTACAGGGAAGAGTTTCCTCCAATAGAAGGCTCAGCTTTGACAACGGACTGTGGTTGGGGCTGTACACTAAGAACTGGCCAGATGCTGTTGGCTCAAGGACTCGTACTACACTTCCTTGGTAGAGGTAAATCAAATCTCTGGTTTTGGGGGTTTTGTTATTGTTACTCTTTTTTAAATTTGAACTCTAGCTTGCAAACTGAATAAAATTCCCTGATGTTAATTTCCTGAGTCCCCTATGTCTTCTAAAGTTGTAACTAATCTAGCATGTAACATCTTTGTTGGACTGGGCCATTCACCTTTCAAAATACAGATTAAACATAAGTATTATTCATGACTCCCACTATGAATTAATTAAGTTCAAATTTTAGTAGTCTGTGGATTTTTTGTTGCTGTTATCATTTAATTCTTTTTGATTGAACTCTGGATTATCTCCAGTTCAGTAAATTCTGGGCAGGTCAGCAGCAGTGACTTTGAGCGGAAAATTATTGAGCAGTTAATGTTTTTACATTATTTAAATCTTAAGAAATTTTACAGTTTTATGCTTTAAAATTATTTTTATCTTTATAAATGTGATTATAATCAGTTAAATTGATTAGGGCATTTTCTTAATAAGGTCATCATGCTTAGACTTTTAGACTCTCAGAAATGTCATTGATACTAACTTACTTATATCTATTTTTTCCAATGTGCCACCTTTCTTACCATTTCTATTAGTTCATTTTTATATAATGTGTACATTTGTAGGAGGATTTTAGTTGACCATTTTAGGCTATCATATCTGGTTATTACTAAGTGTCATTATATTTTTTTAAGTGTCAGTCAATTTTCTGCAATGCATGGCAAATATTTAATAACCTTTCTGTAGGGATTATTGATGAGATCATTTGGAGAGAATGTTTATTCAAGAGCAGTGTGGATATTGCAAGGAAAAGGAATTTTTCAGCTTTTTGTGGGATGATTTATTTATAGTCTCATGAAATCATGGACAAGAATTGGAATACTTTTCACACTCCTGACTAGGTCCCTGAATCTGTGACTCATTTTGTTAGCTTGAAATTATATGAATGTTTGGGGACTGTTGTGTTATTGAAAACAGCGAGGTAGTGATATAATTGATTTCGGGGGGGATCTTTGATCTCTAATGACTTCTTTTATTAACTTCATTTACTAGCGAATTGATGTTACTCCCTAAATAATAAAGTTATTTTGAAAGGACTGAGAGAAAAAAACACCTTGTAAAGAAATATTAAACTTCCAGGTCAAACTTCTATTTTAACGTCTAAGCAAAACAAAATCCACTTTCTGAAGTTAAACTCTCATAAATACTATGATTGTTAGTTGAATATGTTTATTGTGCCTTTGGGTAGTCAAGACTGGATGTCTGGTGAGCAGTACTGGTAATGGAATACAAAAGTCTTTATTCCACCTTAGCACTGTCAAAAAAAACAAAAGAAAGAAAAACATATTCCAGAATTGTCCATTTGTACCTAAGTTTACTATTTTTTCTCTTTCATTTCAGTAATTTTTTCCTAATTATATGTAATACATCCCCATTTAAAAAATTTTAGAAACTACAGAAAAGTCTGGAGAATAATATTTCAACTCAAAAGTAAAGATCATTGGTATATTGGCATGTTTCCTCTGCTTGTACGTTTATTTGTTTTTTTACACAGCTTTATTTAGATATAATCAACATACCATGATTTCACTCATTTAAAGTGAACAACAATTCAGTGGTTTTTAGTATATTTACAGAGTTCTACAATTATCCCCATAATCTAATTTTAGGACATTTTCATCTTCCCCCAAAGAAACCTCATACCCATTAGCAGTCATTCCCAATAGCAACCATTAATCTACTTTCTGTCACTATAAATTTGCCTATTTCTGACTTTGCTATTTTAGTTTAGTAACCCATATGACTTTAAATGCTACATGCTTATTTTAGTAGAATTGTTAAAGTCTAACTATTTAAAAGATCTGAACACCTTGCTTTGGAACTGCTATAGCTTGGACCTGGCCTGATGCTTTGAACATTGAAAATTCAGACTCTGAATCATGGACTTCCAACACTGTAAAAAAATTTACTGCATCATTCGAAGCATCACTTTCAGCGGAAAGAGAACTCAAAACCCCAACAATTTCTCTGAAGGAAACAATCGGGAGATATTCTGATGATCGTGAAATGCAAAATGAAATTTATCACAGGAAAATCATCTCTTGGTTTGGTGATTCCCCCTTGGCTCTCTTTGGTTTACATCAACTAATAGAATATGGAAAGAAGTCTGGGAAAAAAGCTGGAGATTGGTATGGACCAGCTGTGGTTGCTCACATTTTAAGGTAAAATTGTTTTAAAATCTTTCATCTTGTGACAGAGGTCCTCAGGCTCAGAGATAGTGATTTTTGCAGTACATATATATTATTGGAACTTTTAAAGTCTAACTGTATGAGAATATTCATAAAGTAGCTTTCATTTACTGTTAGGGAAAAAACAAGACATATTGTGACTCTAGTTACATTTAATTTATCTACTGACAAATTTTTCTTCTTTTGCTCATAGGTATAGATATCCAAGGTCTCTTTCTAACCAGGTTTTCATTAGACTACCTTATTGAAATGTTCTAAAAACTAACAACTCTTTCAACCTTGGAACATGCATAACATTATAGTTTTTTTTTTTTAGTAGTGTAACCTGGAGGCTGTAATGTACTGATAGTGTAATGAAATGTCAAGAGCTAAAATTGATGTTTTCAGCATTTCTTTGCACACATCAAATTCTGGTGAATTGTAAATGTATGGGAGTATTAATGTTATAATTATATCATAGTAAAATAAAGTGTCTGTGACATTCAGAGTAAGAAAAAAGTCGGAAGTCAGATTTCACTATACCTCAGCTTTTTATGTGCCAATTATTTGGATGCTACTTAAGTTTTTTAAAAAATTGTCATATTTATTGTGTCCCACTATTATTATTAACTGAATCATTAATATTGTCATCCAAGTACAGCATGTTATAGTAAATTTAGTCTATTTAGAATAATATACAAAATCCAAATTAGTACAAAGGGTGTTTTTGCTTATTAAGAGGCTTTTATATTTTATAGGTCAGATGCTTATAGTTGAAAAAGTAGTTGCCTAATATTATTAAATGGATTGTTAATAATGTCAAGTCCAGCTTGGTATGATATGTATAAAAACATAGTCATAAAAGCATGGTTTCTACTCTTCAAGATATTATGTTCTGTATCCCAGGGATCAGAACACTTTTTCTATAAAAGGCCTAATGGTAAATAGTTTAGGCTTTGCAGGCTATATAAGGGCTCTATTGCTCATTTAGCTCTTTTTTTTCTTTTTTTGTTTTACAGTCGTTGAAAACTGTAAAAACCATTCTTAGCTTGCAGGCTGTACAAAAACAGGCCACAGGTCATGCTTGAACTATGGGCCATAGTTTTCCCATCCCTCTTTTATATTAACACATACAAACATGCATAATAAGGCATGTTAAGTTAAAAAATTATAAAGATACAGTTAAATAAAAGTATTTTTCCACAATTTGTGTAATTTCCTTTTACATATATTGTTGTGATTTTTTTTTCACTTCATGTGCACCATTGAGAATATTATACTCACTTGGAAATATTTTTCAATTTGCAGTTTTACTTATAGAATTCTAAGACTTGAAAGTAGGAAATTCATTTGTTCAGGTCATATAGGTTTTTGAATGAAGGAAAAAAGTCATGCTATTGTTTAAAGAAAAGAAAAAATCTTTCATAAATGTACCAGAGGACAATCATACTTTGATAGTCAGTAATGTAAGTTAATATGAAGCAAACCTTGAAGCATATTGTAATACCACTGGTTAGAAAACATTTAATATAGCCAGGTGGGTTTGAGAGAAATTACTTTTTGGGGGGCAGCGTGGGGTTCACACCTTTGTACCCAAGAATTTTAAAATATGTTTTTTAAACTTATGTTTTTGGAGTAATTTAGTGTAATATTCTACTTTGAAAAAATTGATTTTTGATACCATTCAGATGATAGTTTTGAAAGCAGACACTATAGGGTAAATAGGAAAGTCAAGAAAATGATGGCTTTCTTTTCCCTTAAATTAAATCTTTTGTTATTAACTGGAAATGTTAGTTAGGATTTTAAAGGATAATGCTTGTTATTTTCTTAGAAAAGCAGTTGAAGAAGCAAGACACCCAGATTTACAAGGAATAACTATTTACGTTGCACAAGATTGTACAGGTGAGGAATGTATTATATAATTCTACTTTTTATCCATTTATTTGGTCAGACCTTTTTAAAAATTTAGGTATAATTGATATATAACATTATGTTAGTTTCAGATGTATAACATAATGATTCAGTATTTGTATATATTGTGAATGATCGCCATAATTAGTCTAGTTAGCATCCGTCACCATACATAGTTAGAAAATTTTTTTTCTTGTGATGAGAACTTTCAAATATACAATACAGTATTATATAGATACAGAACTATATTCCAGTATTCCAGTTCTATATTCCAGAACTATATATCCAGTATTATACAGGACACAAAACTATAGTGCCCATCCCCATGCTGTACATTATCTCCTTATGACTTATTTATCTTATAGCTGGCAGTTGTACCTTTTAGTGCCCTTCACCCATTGTGTCCCCCCATCCCACTTCTGCCAGCCATCAGTCTGTTCTGTGTATCTGTGAGCTTGGTGTTTTGTTTATTCATTTTGTTCTGCTTTTTAGAGTCCACATATAAGTGAGATCATACAGTATGTGTCTTTCTCTGTCTGCATAATGCCCTCAGGGTCTATCCATGTTGTCACAAATGGCAAGATTTCATTCTTTTTTATGGCTAAATAATATTCCACTGTATATATGTACCACATTTTCTTTATCCATTATCCATTGATGGGCACTTAGGTTGTTTCAATATTTTGGCTATTGTAAATAATGCTGCAGTGATTAAAGAGGTGCATTTATCTTTTTGAGATAGTGGTTTTGTTTTCTTCAGATAAATACCCAGAAGTTGAATTGCTGGATCACATTGTAGTTCTATTTTTAATTTTTTGAGGAGCCACTGTACTGTTTTCCTTAGTGGCTGCACCAACTTACATTCTCAACAACAGTGCACAAGGGTTCCCTTTGCTCCATATCTTCAACAACATTTGTTGTTTCTTGTCTTTTTGATAATAACCATTCTAACACGTGTGAGATGATATCTTGTGGTTTGATTTGCATTTCTCTGATGATTAGTGATGTTGAGCACCTTTTCATGTACCTGTTGGCCATTTGTATGGCTTCTTTGGAAAAATATCTCTTCAGATCTTCTGCCCATTTTTTAAATTGGATTATTTGTTTTTTTGATGTTGAATTATGTGAGTTATTTGTATATTTTTCATATTAACCCCTTATCAGATATATGATTGCAAATATTTTCTTCTATTTGGTAAGTTACCTTTCCATTTTGTTGATGGTTTTCTTTGCTGTACAGAAGCTTTTTAGTTTGATGTATTCTCATTTGTTTATTTTTGCTTTTGTTGCCTTGTGGTGTCAAATTAAAAAAATTATCACCAAGACCAATGTCAAGGAGCTTTCCGCCTGTTTTCTTCTAGGAGTTTGTGGTTTCAGGTCTTGTGTTCAAATCTTTGTTGATCGATTTTGATTTAATTATTGTGTATGGTATAAGATAGTGGTCCAATTTTATTCTTTTGCATGCGGCTGTCCAGTTTTCCCAATACCATTTATAATTAGATTTTTCATAAGTATTTAGCTTATCCCAATTATACTGTAAATGATGAAAGTAGAGACCATGTTTTACACATTTTTGTTCCTACATTGCACCCTGTATAGGCACTGATTAAATATTTCCTGATTGAATATATACTATGAATTATTAGTTACAATATTAAAATAAGTTCTTAAGAAAAATTTCAGTATTTAAAATGACTACTTAAAAAAGATAGGTGGGAAAATTTAACATAGGTATATACTTGGGGTGCATGTCTGCCATGTCTCATCTCATTGGGGATGTGTTTCAAGGAAGGAAAATTCTCTGTTTGATTTGTTTCTCACTAGTCAGTCCTTCAGTAAATGATCTGATCATGATGCAGCTATTGTCCAGAATGTTGCTTTGTTTTATTGTTATGGGTATTCTGTTTAATGACCAGTATCTATAGTAATTTTGAAACTCTACTGGGGATAAAATAGAGACCTTAATTTCCTAATAAAATAAAAGTGCCTTCAAAATAAACCACCTCATGTTGTTTATTTTTTACCGAAATGCTGTTAAGAGGATAAAATATGTTAATGTTTGGGGAAAGTTAAATATGCTTCAATTATGTTTAATATAAGGGTATTTACAAAATGCTTGAGATTACCCTGGTAACTGACTAGTGTTTATAGTGTGGATATAATCGTTACCAAATACACGTGCATTTTGTTCGGCCTTTTGTTAAGGTTAATTGGATTTTTAAGAAAGAGTGATAAGCCATGATTATAGCCATATGAACATGAAAGTTTTAAGTTTTCAGATGAGTGTGTGAATTTTGCAGGTACTGTATTTGTTTTTCAGGTAGGAAATCTTGCAAGTAAACTGTACTGTGTTAAGAGTTCTAATTAAGTCAGAGGATGTGCTTAAACAATTAGTCATTAAATAATTTATGAATTTGCCTTTTGTGCTTTTATTGATATCAATCAGCCTTGGTCTTATGCATTACATATTGTTAGTTAATTAAAGAACACAAAGCTACTCAATATCTAAGTGGTTTGTGTAATTTGAAGTAGATCTTAAAATTTTGAACACTGATGTTTAAAATTCTAAAGGGAGAGTTTATATTACTGTAGTGCATTTTGATAGATTGTGAGGTTAGGAACTAGGTGAAGCCAGAGTCTATTAATAATTCCCCTCCACACCCCCATCTTCATTAGTGTTTTTAAAAGCTCCACTTTCTATTCATTTTCTCTTCCTCTCATTCTGTATTCTCTTCCTTTGTAATTGCATATTTTTCCATGCCTTTAAGTAGTTAGGACTGTGCTCTATATACTAGGACTTCTAAAACTGCATTTCTAGTGCTACTTGTATTAATATGAGGTAACTTGTATTTTCTGCTGTCCTTCAAATATTTCCATCTGGATGTTCTACAAACACTTCAAATTCAGCGTGTTTAAGATTAAACCTGTCATTCCCCTCTACACCACTCCTTTCTTGCTTTCTATTTTCTCTTCACTAATAGTATCATGTCCACGTGCGTGCGTACTTATTCTTGACTCTTTTTTCATTGCTTATATCTAGTTAGTCAACCGAAGCTTAACAAATTATACTTAAAAAAATGCATCTGAAATCTGGCCTCTCTTCTTCACTCTCATTGATTTAGATCAGACCCTTATCTCTAACTTGGACTTTAACTTGATTTCCCTTTCTTTTCTTTCTCTCATTCATCTGATCAAAAGAAATTGATCATGTCCCTTAATTTAAAACCAATGACTGTCTATTAACTCTAGTCTCAAGTTATTGTAGCATGTAAAGCACATGAAGTTCTTTACCATTTGTCTTGACCTACATTTCCAGCATCACCTCTCAACACTGTCTTCCATGCTGATACACCAAAGTACCATCAACCTGCAAACCATTCCTTGGGCATACTATCATTATCTTTTTTCCATGTCTTTGCTGATATTATTGCCTCTGCTTAGAATGCCCCTTATTATTAAAATGCCTTTTGTTAACTCTTACTCATTCTTTATGAACACGCTCGAAGGTACACCTTTGGTGAAGCCTTTACCAACTCCCACCAGGTAGAATTAGTTTATTATTCTGTGTTCTGTAACATTTTGGAAATACCTCTATTAAATATTGTGCTTGTAATTCACTTTTAATATCACCGTGTGCTTATCTGTATCTCCTTGGTAGGTCAATGATTATTAAGGTAGCAGGGGTAGGGGAAAGGTACCAGAACCATTTGGTTGGCAATCACTGCTGTAGTGAGCCTGTGTTATGGAATTGGATTATTTCATAGCCCTTACATATGTTGAAAGTGAAGGGAAAATACCGAAACAATTGAGCCAGACACTGTGAAGTAAGGATCTTATTTGCTTTTATATTTCTGTGGCATAGAAAACTTCAGTAAATAGTTGGCTGTCAATCAATGTGTGTTGAATTAGACTGAAGGGTAAGAAGCATTTGATAAGGAAGAACTTGTTGTATATGCTAGTGGAAATACTATTGCTAGTGGAAAGTGGAAGATAGGGATGGTCACGTGTGCACTGCCTCAGAAAAGTGAGAGAATTTGAAGGTTTATAATTAGAAGGCTTTACTGAGTAGTTTAGCAAAAATAAGATGACAGAATTGAAACATGGAAAGAACTGTTTTTCCATTTTTGTGGCTTCGGTTTAGACTGACTATGGGGGATAGGGAAGTGGGTAAACAGGAGACTATGATAGCTCATAATCTAAATTCGGAATTTAGGGAGGAACTGGGACCGCAGTGGCAGAATTTGTTAATCAGCTAACTGTGGAAGAGTAAAAGAGTTTGCTGACAGGGAGTATGGGTGTAAAGTAAGTTTTGAATAAAACTATTTTTTTTTGTTGAACAAAACAAAATAAAGTTTTGTCTGTATTTGCTTCCACCAAATCTACCCATTTTCTCTTGAACTATCCACTTAGGCTCTCATACCCATCACTCTACCAAAACTACTCTTGTCAATAATTTAATCTCACTAAATCCAGTTGTCACTTCTCAGTCTTTACCTCACAATCTGTCAGCAGCATTTGACACTGTTGACTTCTCCCCGACTCCTTGTAATGTTTTGTTTACTTAGTTTCCAGAGCACTACTCTTCAGGTTTTCCTTTTACCATTGTGTCTGCTCCTTCACGGTCTCCTGTGCGGATTCTTCCTTATCCCCCTATGTCTAAAGTACTTGGTGTGTTGTGCTACGTCTTTAGATCTCAACTTTTTTTTCTGTGTATACAGATTTGGATTTACCCAGTCTCATAGCTTTACAGTACCGTCTGGGTCCTGTCAATTCCCCAATTTATAGCTCCATCCCAGACCTGTTCCCAAGTGCAGGCTTTTATGTCCTTACCTGCCTACTCATCCTCCTTGCTTGCATGTCTAATAGATATCTCAAACTTAGCATGTCTGAAACTGAATTCCCACTCCTCCTTTCTATATTTTCCCTTCCTACAGTCTTCTATGTCTTTGTAAATGGCAGCCCGCCTACTCTGTTTGCTTATATGAAAACCACTCAACCACTCATCTTTGACTCCTTTTTTCCTCTCACATCTTATGTTTATGTATTAGGGAGTTCTTCATTTTCAACTGATCAGTTTTCACCACCTGCACATGATCATCCCATGACCGTTCCATATCTTGACAATTACTGCCTTTGTTCAAGCCACCATCATCTCTTGCTGGGTTCCTGCAGTGGCTTTCTAACTTCTCTATGCTTCAGCCCTTGCCCTCTGCAGTCTGTTAGCACAGGAACCAGACTGGTAAAGTATAAATCAGAGCATGACGTTCCTTTCCTAAAAAAAACTCTTCAGCGGCTTCCCATCTCCCTCAAAGTAAAGACTGAAGATTTTGTTAATGGTTTTTAAGATTTCCCACAATCTGTCTTCGTTCTCTCCCCATCTGTAACTTTATCTCCTAACCTCATTTTCTACTATTGTACCCCTTGCTCACTTCCCTTCAGAGGCACTGCTCTCTTGTTCCTGGAACAAGCTGGCAGTGCTTCTGCTTTAAGACATTTGCACTTGCTGATCTTTCTATGTGGAATCTCTTCCCCCCAGGTATCTGCATTTCTTGGTTTCTTTCTTTCTTTAAGTCGTGACTTCCCTACCACCTCATTTTAAATTGCACCCCTTCTCTACATTTCTTATCCATCTTTTTCTCCCTTGTTTTTCTTGAAAGCACCTATCATCATCTGACATATCTTATATTTTACTTATTTATTGTCTACTTCCCTGTTAGATGGTATGCCTTATGAGGGCAGGGGTTTTTCTCCATTTTGCTCACTGCTGAGGACCCAGTGCCATATAGTAGTTATTTGATAAATATCTGTTGAATGCATAAATGAGGTAAGTATTTTTTAACTCATTGAGACCTTGTTAGTGATGTCAGAGATCATATGACTGGCCATTGTGGGGGGGAAATTAGGGTACAAATGTTTCTGAAAATCATTTTTATAAAATTTAATACATATTAATTGTGTTTTTCTCAGTTTACAGTTCTGATGTAATTGATAAACAGTGCACTTCCATGGCCTCTGATAATACAGATGACAAAGCTGTTATTATTCTAGTTCCTGTTAGACTTGGTGGAGAAAGAACCAATGCCGACTATTTAGATTTTGTAAAGGTATGAAATAAGAGCTAAAATTTTTTGAAGGCAATGCTGGCTGTTATGAAAAATAGAGAAGGTTTGCAATCTTTTTTCTATGAAATGGGTAGTGATGATTTTATAGTTGTAGATTGTAAAGTTTGACATTAGAGATCTTAAATTTCAGTATTACAAGATCAGATGTGATTTGAAGAGTAAGGTGTTCTATGACAAAATAAAAAGGCTTTTAATCTTTGCAGCTAATCAAGGGGATACAGTGCAGCAATAATCATAGTCTGAAATATGTCTACAGTTCCCATCATCCTTATTTGTGATTTTTAAAAATATGTACCTTTGTTTATTCATAAAACCCACATTAAACTATATCTAGGTAATTATTGAAACAAAATGAGTTTTTTTTTATTGCTGCTGCATTATCTCTTAGTTTGTTTCCTGTGCTACCATAAGGTCCATCAGTAGGTAAATACTTATTTATATAGAACTAAATGATGAAGATAGTATGGGGAGCTTCCAACTTTGTTTTCTTCATATTAACCAGTTAAAAATCTGTTCTATTTCAGAACACATAATTCTTATTTCCAAAAGAACCTGTCTAATTAGGTTATCTTGTCACAAAACTTTAACTTTTGAAATACTTAGTTTCTAGTTGAGAGTATAGTATTTATATTATTTTCATAGTTTTAATAAAATCAAGACCAGAGATAGAATTCCTCTTTGAATGGAGTGTTATGGCATATAGCAATCTTGAAATAAAGTTTAGATTTGTTCCCCACATGAAGCATTAACCCCATATTGTGGTCCCTATGTATATAGGTAGAATATATATCCTCACTCTAGACTGTACCAATTCTAAAAACCTAGAGCAGTTATTTTCAGTATGTGGTATATGGAAGTCTAGCTGGTATATTGGCTTTTCCTAATCGTTACTAAACTGTTGCAGTCATACTTGTTACTAATAATACCAGTACTATAACCAATAATGTATACATACCCTAGATAAAAGGGGGGTTTTGATTTCTAACATGTGGACTCTTTAGTAGAATTATTGGTGGAATGTGAGAAGATATGAACCATTTCATCTAGTGGATCCACAGAGGGTTTTGAGACTTCTCGCATGTTGTCATGTCTCTGTTGGTTGTAACCAAATCTGAAATGAATTCCCCTGCCTCCTCTACTACCATGAGAAGATCAGAAATTGAGGCAGTCTCGGAACTGACTCTTTTGCCAGACCCCCACTCCTGGTGAAATGGACTGCAGATAGCTTTGAGGCATGCTTCATCTGGCTGAGAGCTTTGCTGTTTGGTGGTGTTGATAAAAGTTATCAGATGGCAGGACTGCTTAACGCTGTTGAGTGATTCACTGAAGTCTGCATTGTAGTGAAACAAACCATGGTTAGCTGTTAAAGTGATCCTTAGTACCTAGCATATAGGAGCTGCTCAGCAAATATTTGTTAACTCTCATTTTGTATAACACTTTTAATACAGATTTATCTCATTTTACCCTCATACTAGCTAGGAACTGGATTGTCTTTATAAAACAGAAATGACAGAAGTTAAGTGATATGTTCAAATTCTGATAACAAACTGGTGACAGAGACCAGAACTTTTGTTGTTTTTCATATTTTCCCCTAAAATATGGACTCTCTAAAATGTAACATTTCTTTGAGCTTCTACTAACTTAATTTATGCTACAGTCCCCTTTTAGAGTAGTGACTATTAATACATTTAAAATTTTCAACTCTCAGGTAAAAATGGCCGAAATGGCTGAGTGAAGTAGTGTTACGTTGTGCTTGGTCAGGGCGTGGTTGGGTCAGAAGCCAAAAGGAGAGCATGTAAAGAGTCATTCAGTTAGCAGTGAAAAAATAGTGTGTCTAATAGCCCTAAAAGAAAAGTAATCTTTCTCTTCCATTTCTGCTCCCTTTTCTTCTCCTCCTTCTCCACCTCCTCCTGTACCTCCATCACTGCCCCACTCACTGCCCCTCACTACACTTCTTCCTCCTCCTCCTTTGTCAGCAGCTGTATTTTTTCCTGCCAAACCATTGTGCATTACACTCTCTAAAATTCACCGTTCAATTCTAGTTTTAAAATTTATTGATTGAGGTAATTCCACAGTATTTCAGAGATGGTTACCATCTCCTGCTGCTTTCTGTGAGGAGAAAGAAATTTGGTGTGGTGCTTTATCAGCTCTTACCACAGGAAGTTTACTTATTTATTTATTTTTAAAAGGACCTGGAATGAGGAAAATCCAATATGTTCTCTTTCTTCAGCAAGACAAATTAGGACTTTCCTTTTTGACTGATTACTTCAGTCTTATTTATTGCTTCATGGATACAGCTCAATCAATTCTCACCACTAGATAACTGTGAAAAAGCTTTTTTAGGAACTGAAAAGTGTTTCAAGTTTCCAAAGATACAGCTTCTTATATGTAATGGCATTTTAGCTCCTAATCTACTTATAAGTGTTTATTGCTAAATCTGCTCTAATCTGTTGAAAAGGAAATATAGGTGTCAAGAACCAAAGTCTTTCTTCCATTACCTGAAATCATTCTTTTTCTGAAGCGAGTCTGTGATGATTCTTGTTATACATACATGTATTTTTTCTTTTTTTTCTTGGCTATGAGGGACTTAGAACTTTCACTTCCTCATGGGTCCCTGTATCAGAAACATTGTATTTCAGCTGATCAGATTGCCTCAGATTAAAGTAAGGCACTCTCTAATTGAGTTAAGGATTTTTATTTAGGGGGAAAGCAATAGAATGATAGAACTGTTAATAGAATGATAATAACAATAGAATAATAATAACGATTATTATCAAGTTTTTTGGTATAATTTCATCTTAATTTATTTTTTAGTTAGCTCTAAAATTTTAACTTTATATGCCTTCTCTGTTTCTGTAATTTCTTCAGTGCAGTTCTCCTTTCCAAAAAAACCTCTATGATATTTTCACAAGACTGAAAATATACAAAATTTACAGCCATTAAATATTATAATATAGATCTATATTTACTGATAGGAAAAGATGTTTATGAGATAATGAATGACAAAAGTTACAATAGCATATGTTGTATGATGCCATATATATAAAATTGTATTTATAAATCTATATGTGAATATATGTAATATAGACAGATGTCAAGAAGGTATTCTCCTAAATGTTAATAATGATGAGTGTTGGGGTTTTGGGAAATTTCTGTGTGTGTTTTTTCAATAACCACCACATATTATTTTTAAGAAAATAATTAAGTTTAAACAAAACTGTGGTTTGTTTACTTGTTAAAGGAAAAAAGCATTTGTTCATACAGTCTTTATTTTTGTATCTTCTAGATTTTGAAACATCCTCTCATTTAAGAGAAGGAAAGTTTATTGTTTAATATTTTGGGGGTTTATAACATATACTTTATCATTATTAGTGTTTTCTAACATAATATATGCTAAAATTAATGTAGAAACTATTGATAGGATATTAATTGATTCCACTGGACATGTTTTTAATTGACTCCACTCCATGGACATGTTTTTTTTAAAAGTATAGAATTATTTGGCCCAGCTTAAATAGAGTTCTGCTTAGAATAGATGCTGAGGGAAATATTAAACAATTTATTGAGGTATCACTGATATTTTATGATTAGTAAAATAAACTGAGTTTAAATACAGTAATAATTATTATTTTCCTTGGATTAAATTGTTTTCATTAGTCTTTATATTTATTCCAAATGAAGTAGCGTAAAAATTTTGTCATGAATGCCACTGATTAAAAATGGTTTTTAGTTTGTGATTCTAAGACTCAAGTTTCAGTGAAAACAGTAACAATGTCTAATAATTATTTCTAGCATTTCAAAAAACCTGATGAAAATACTACATTGATCACAGCAAGGCTGCACCAGCTAACTGAAAGGCCAAATGTTTTTACTTTGGCAGTCATTTTTATTGCCTTTCCATGGTTATGTTGTTTATAACTGGCACATAGTAATTGTTTAATGTTGTTGAATGGTTTAAAGAAAATGGAAGATAGTTTGGTGGACAAAAGGATTTCAGAACATGGGGAAAATGTAATAAAAATAAAACTGGTGGTGAAAAATTTGGGAACTACTACTAGTAGTAATACAAATTTGGTTGTTTTGAATAATTATCATTTGTCTCTTGACTCTAAATCTGAATTAATTTATTTTGTCAGGGTATTTTAAGCCTTGAATATTGTGTGGGTATCGTTGGTGGCAAACCTAAACAGTCATATTACTTTGCTGGATTTCAAGGTTAGTGATTTAGTAAAATATATTTCTTCTCTGTTTTCTTTTAAAAGTTGGAAAGTTAATATAGGATCATCTAGAAACAGGATGATTAATGGAGCAAAATGAGTACCTTATAAATTCATCAGTCCTACCATAGCCATTCATTTGTCATTTGGTCCAAAACATAATTGGATTCTGTAAAATGTATATTTAATTTCTGTTATTGCATAAACAAGGCATAATTTATTGGTTTTACTAAACTTTAGAAGACATTGCTGCCATATTCTGGCAGTTGCTATTTATATATTTACCTTTTACCAGTTTTAGTGGTGCTAGTTGATGATAAAATGACAAGCAATATGTTCTTCCTGTCAGGATAAAGTAGTGCAATACATTTTTCATATGCAAACTGTAGAATATAATTGTGTGTTTGTGAAAGTAATTTTATCACCAAAAATTAAATGACAGTCTCATCACTTTATAAAAATTCTGCTTATACAAGCATATTTGATTATGCAAAAGTTAATCTGTCCTGTGCAAACCTATGTTTCAGTCAATGAATATCAGTCTGGCAAGCTGTTACTCCCAGATTTTTTTCAGCTATTCTACATAGAAATTGGATTGTAAGCAGTGTAATAATAAGGTGATTTTTGAATTACTTGTCTTCTGTTTTGTCCTTGTAGATGACAGTTTGATTTACATGGATCCTCATTACTGCCAATCTTTTGTAGATGTCAGCATAAAGGATTTTCCTCTTGAGGTACTGTGGATAAAGAGCTGGTACTGTTTTCTTACCATATGAAGCAAATTCTAATTATTTAGAGATGTGCTAGGCAGCTACACTTTTATGGTATCACAGTTACAAGTTAATAATAAATATTTTACTAATTTATAAAACCATAATACAATGGTCAAAGGTTAAATAGTTCGTTGCTGAATTTTAATTTACAATACACTTTCTTCTTCATTTATCTTTGTCTCTAACTTGTTAGATACCCTAGCCCTACCAAAATTAATGATCAGGCCTCCAAGTAATTTTGTACATATACAGCTGAATAGTACTGAAGAATTTAAAATGTTAGGTATGTTTAAAAAAAAAGAAAGGGGGAAAAAAAGAAAAATAAAGAAGATGATGGAGTTGGGTTAGAGTGACAAAGTGATTGAAGGAGCCTGCAAAATTATTTTGCTTTAAGTATAGTAATTAAGTCTTAGCCTCTAGTTAAGTTTTCATGAGTTTTAATTCGGTTTCTAGCATTTGTTTTAGCTTTGATTTCTTAAAGTCTTCCTTTCCTTTATGTTAATCATTTTCTGGTCCAGCATTTAAAAAAAATTTTATTGCATTATAGTTGGTTTACAATGTTGAGTTAGTTTCAGGTATACAGCAAAGTGAATCAATTATACATGTGCAGCATTTTTTTTTCTTTTTTTTTTGCGGTACGCGGGCCTGTCACTGTTGTGGCCTCTCCCGTTGCGGAGCACAGGCTCTGGACGTGCAGGCTCAGCAGCCATGGCTCACAGGCCTAGCTGCTCTGTGGCATGTGGGATCTCCCCAGACCGGGGCACGAACCTGTGTCCCCTGCATCGGCAGGCAGACTCTCAAGCGCTGCACCACCAGGGGAGCCTCATGTGCAGCATTTTAATTCAGAAAATTTTGAGAGTGCATAAGTGAGACATGTTATTATTACATGGTTTTGGTTCTTGTTTTCCCAGGTGATGCTTTTACAGACTTTGAAAATAATCACTTGAGTGGCATGGATCACTGATTCTCAAGGGCTTGACAAGATGGAAATGTGTGGTTTAGTACTTTGTTTTAGTAAAAGCCTGCTAGCTAATATTAATACCTAATAAGTACTTAGGAGATAGATTATGAAAATGGATAAACCACAAGATTAAAAACTGGTTTTAAAAGATACATTATAAAACAGCTTAGCATTTTTTGTAGACTGTTACCTCAACTAAAGTACAAGCGTCTTGAGGCCAGAATCAGCTTTGCTTTCTACTTCCTTCCTTCATAATATTTTGCATGTAAGCTTTAATAAATATTTCTAGTTGGCTGATTGATACTGTAGGAGGAGGCACATAGAATTGTGCTACATGAACTACACTGTAATTCTTTTGCTGCTGCGTTGTGGTCTTGTGGCACTGATTCCTATGTCTAAGTTACATTTCCAGTGTGTATGTATCAAACTGACTCCCTAAAAAAGTAAACACTTGAGATTCAGCTGGAAACTTGTTCACAGTATTTTAGTATTATCTAAAATAGGCAAATTAAAAGATTATTAGTGTTGGTTATTTTGGCCAGTAGAAAGAGACTATTCTTCTGATATTTTGAGAGACTCTACAAAGATGCCAGGTCAGTGAATATCCTGGTTATGTCTACACAGTCAATATTAGGAAGGTCGCAGCTCATTATTGGGAGACTGTTGCAACACTTCATCACTTCAGTAAAAGTTTGAAGTGGGGTGAAAGTGAGAATGGAAAAGAAGAATTGATTTTAAGAGACTTTGTAAAGTAAAATTTGGTGAGATTAGGTAACTTCTTGAATGCACAGAAGCATTTATTTCTTATACATTGGGACACCAAGAAAGTGGGTTTAAGATGAGCTTTAGCAGTGAGGGTCTGTTGAACTGTGGGTTCACATTGCTAGTGGTTAGGACAGGGCAGAGTTTCAATTGTTGGGATGAGAGGACTAGTGGATATACATTTTCTTATACATATTTATGAAGTGTGTGTGTGTGTGTGTGTATACATGCATTATGTGTGTGTATATATTTAATAAGTTAAGATTTCTTAAACCAGAGACTATTGCTTCCTGCTATTTATGATATACTTTCAGAATGACTGATTCTATCTCTTTACAAATACTGAATCTATTCTATTATTAAGGTAATATTGTATTACCTTAATATTAATATTCTATTTAATAAGGTAAGAAAAACCTTATTATAGATATGTTAGTCTCTTCTGATTCCTGGGCCCCCAATTCCAAGTTTCAGATTTTAGGAGGTTATACAGTGGTGACTATTTTAATATATCCTAGTAAGTTCAGAGAATAGTGGCATTAAAGCTATCAGAATGATGTGATGTGATTATGTAGATAGATGAGTGAATTCATCGGTGAAAGATGTATGCTTTATGAATTACACATGTGAACTGCAGTTCGTAGGAGGTGCTTTTTAGTAAGGATATATTCTCTAATTAGTTATCTTAGGAAGCTTTATCTAAATCACCAGAATAACACAGCTACACCTAAAAGTATTTATTTCAGTATTATTTGTATGTTTAGGTAATAGAATCCACTATTCCATATAATAAGCCTAGAACAGGCCTAGCATTTAGTAGGTGCCTAATATCTAACTGTTTGTTTAGGCAGTGAATAAACAGTGTGTTGAAAAGTGAAATAAATGGGAATTAACTCACTCTGGCCAGTTCTTTCAGAAACATATTTTATTGTCACAGAAGTGTATCTCTTGATACTTGCTAAAATGTGTTTGTGAAGCAGAAGCTGCTACTCTTAGCAGTCATCAGAATTTTAAAAATTACAAAAGAAATCTAAGTGCATAGCTCAGAGAATTATCGCAAAGTGAACATAGCTATGTAATGCCCCTTGGGAAAATATTTTAAAGTCTAACTTGTTTTACAGTAAACAGAAATGATTCTGAATTATAAATTAATGTTGGTTTGTTTCAGAATCTTCTTGGGTGAACAAAAGATTATAATTTAAATGGTATAAAATGCCTTTCTGTAATATGAGTCCTAGTACTCATGTAGGAACACCCAATAACAATTTCACTTTTCAGTCATCAGAGATTTATATCTGTGTTTTGGTGAATAATTTCAAAGTTCTTTGTAGGTATCAAAACAACTATGATTAACTAGTGTTTGTCATTATTATCTCTGATGATTGAGGCAATACAGTGAAATAGCACTAAGCCTATTCCGGTTTAGTCTCAATGGTTCTTACATGAAAACTTGAATCAATGTTTTAATATAATTTAGGGCACCCATGTAGACAGGTTAAAAAAATACTTTGTTGGACCATACAAACTTTTGGCTCTTCTTTCTTATCCCCAAGTAGCAAAAGCTAAATAAACATTCCTTATTATTGGCTTTGGAAGGAGTTGGGCAAATGACTATTGTTAGATACCTTGTATGTAGAATAATTTTATTGTAACTATGACCTGGAACTGTCTGAGCCTTAAACAGTAATACTCCTGTATATTGTTAACTAACAAGTTTACCTAGCTCTTCTATGCCTTTCCAGATCTGTTTTTAGTATCTCTTTATAAATAAAACAGATAAAACAATGTTAGAAAAAGTCCAACTAAGACAATACTTGTGTTGACTAGAACACTGGACGTTCCAGTTTAGCTAGGTTGGATCTCACTGTAAAGTAAGTGTTAGCTAAGCATTTCATAGAAGTCATAGTTTTGAAAACACATTTGTTTGGTCTATGCTTACTAGAATGATGTTGGATTTGAATCTAGTATGTGACTGAACTGTCTGTAAGGGGAAAAAAAGCAGCTTGGAATGTATTCATTTTGCATATCCTCTGACGATAATATGGGATATTAATTGGATCACTAGGATGTATGTAAAGGGAGAGAAAAGAGTGATTTTGACTGATTCACCATGAACATAAATATGAAAGCTTATATTTTTCTGTGTTTTAATAGATAGTTTCAAGTTGAAATCCCTTAGTTTCAGGCATTAAATGTAGGGAAATTTTAAGTTTATGGGTTCATATCCAGCCTAGATTATTTCTTGAGCTTCTTCTTTAATTCAAAAATATAAAATATGCAATGAAGAATTTCCCATACCTGTCTCCCATCTGCCCAGTTTTCTTCCTCTCCTTAAACTTGTTAATTTTTGATAACTTTATGCAAATATAAGCAAATATGAATATATATATATACTTTTTATGGCCCTCCTTTTTAACATAAACTTTTTTTATACATACAAAAAAAGATTTGGTAGCATCAATAATTTTTAAGGACAAGTGTCTAAGCATTCACGCAGTTAAAAAAAAAATCTTTTGAACAAAGTACCAGAGTGTAGTGGTAAAGAAAAAAAACATTGGAATGATTAGCTTTATATTCTGCCCTTTTCCTCCTTTTGCATTCTCTAAAGATACCAGACTCTACTAGTAGCCACAGCCTATTGACAAGAGTAGAGCATTTAGAGCAGTCTCCTTAGCTCATTTATATCTTTAGCACTGTGACCACTTGAGAAAAGTGAACTAAGGGACAGGAGGACTGGTAAGGAGAAGGGCAAGGACCGTAACAGAACAGTTTTCACCTGTACCCTGTGTGGGACTGAGCAAGAACTTGAGGTAAAGCTCAGTAGAAGAGTGGGTTGGGAGAATGTGTAATTATGTGCTAATTGTGTCAATTACTAAAACTTTCATGTTGATCTCTTTTCATATCATTATGGAACATTTTCATGAACCCGCGTATTTGTTTACAAAGTCTTCGTGTTCTTATTGAAAGGTTTATAAGCATTTAAAAAATCTCTAACCAAACAGACTTAATTACACTTTCTTAGAAATAGCTAACTTGATTCTAAACCTTGTACTAGCTTATTCATGTCTTTTTCAGAGACACATTTTTCTTCCCTTCTGCAAGTGTCAGAAATGCACACCACTTTTTTGTCTTTTTTTTTTTTTTTTTTTGCGGTATGCGGGCCTCTCACCGTTGTGGCCTCTCCCTTTGAGAGGCACAGACTCCGGACGCGCGGGCCCAGCGGCCGTGGCTGACGGGCCCAGCCGCTCCGCGGCACGTGGGATCCTCCCGGACCGGGGCACGAACCCATGTCCCCTGCATCGGCAGGCGGACTCTCAACCACTGCGCCACCAGGGAAGCCCTGCACACCACTTTTGACACACTTCCTTTCTTTTGCAGAATGGCACTAATGTTGCGTAAGGTGGAGATTTGGTGAATTGAATATACACAATGTTGGCGTTTACGTTTTATAGCTTTGGAGATTGGGAGGGATCATCTGCAGAGGAGAAACTAAAACACCATTTGAAAGCATGTTTGTAGTTTGGAGAAAAGCTAAATAGCAAATTTTAAATTAAGTAATATTTTTGTATACTTAAGTCCATCAAATAAAACTAAATTAATCCTAAAGAACTTTTAAAATTACAGACATTCCACTGCCCTTCTCCCAAAAAGATGTCATTTCGAAAAATGGATCCTAGCTGTACAATAGGATTTTACTGTCGAAATGTTCAGGACTTCAAACGCGCTTCTGAAGAAATCACTAAGGTACTTTTATTTTAAATATTATAATAATATTTGTAAATGACCTAATTTTTATTAGAGGTAGCCTATCAGAAGATAAAAATCTGTAGATTATGATTCGTTTATAAAATTTCCCCTTGAATGTTAATATTATTAAGAATATTTTGAACCAGAAAATACAACTATTTGGGGATTCCTAGCTTTTGAGGATGATGAAATCACTTAGTGACCAATTGAAAGTATTGCTTGCTCCACTAGGTGGCACTGTTGAAATAAAAATCTCTGCAAACTAGCCATGTGCAAGCAATTAGCTTATATTTTATTTGAAGAGGATTTTAAAAGGGCAATACCTTAGGGGGTAGAAAAAAATTAATGAAGTATTTGATCAAGCCAAATTGTGCATTATTTCTTGTTAGTCCAAGTGTTTTGATTTTTGTAAAGAGAAATGGTGTTTTTGGATTTCTCAGAACTGTTTTATCAAGTGAGCTGTATTGTTACCTTCCAATAAACTTGTTTAATCTGATCTATTCTACTTATAGGATCTTGAAAATAAGTTTATTTAACTCCTCTTATTACCTTTAAACTTCTGCATTTTTCTGGCCCTTGAGTACTGCTAAAACATTTATAGGGCCATAAACTCTGTCTATATTTAGTACTTTAGAAAGTAAAAAAATTACTTATTTAGGAAGTAAGCCTAATTGGATGGCTCTCTTTATTAATATCAATATTATAGGTTAGCATTTTTTATGATTAGTAAAACTAAAACTAGAATCATTTTGGGGAATTCTTAACTTGAGCTCAGTTATAATATGTATACCTTATTACTACTTTACTTCCAATTAATTTTATTCAGGAAAATGGACATAGTGGGTTGAAATTTTATT
This sequence comes from Mesoplodon bidens, assembly GCF_964165515.1. Taxonomy (NCBI): domain Eukaryota; kingdom Metazoa; phylum Chordata; class Mammalia; order Artiodactyla; family Ziphiidae; genus Mesoplodon; species Mesoplodon bidens. The sequence continues at coordinate 132,838,634 of NC_138177.1, read as the reverse complement.
TTTATAATGTAAAAATAGAATGAAAAAAAATAAAAAGTTTCATTTAAGTTAGGTTTAGTTTACTTGACCTGCCATGTAAAAGAGGAAATATAACAGGAACATGACAGAAAAATGAATGAGGAGAGGAGAAAATGAGATATGTGAGAACCTTTTCTTATTCCTCATTTCTCACAGTTGTTGTCTTTTCATCCTTCTTTTCAACCTGAAAGGCCAAGTGAACATAAGAAAATATGTTTTCTCTATTTTCCCCTCTTTTATTACTTGAAATTAGTATATACATTTGTATATTTTAGTTTGACAATTCTCTGGCTTTATAAAGTATCATGTATGTGCTAAAATATACAAATACAGATAGATATATGGTAATATAGATTGATGTTGATGAACATTTTCCGTTAAAAAGGCCCATTTATGTTTCCATTAGTTTATTTTTTATCTAGGTTGAAATAAGTATATTTAGAACAGTGATGTAGTCTACCTCTGGAATAGAAAAAAGCCCAAATTACTGTTACCAAATTGAGAAAAACAATATTCATAAATGAGTTGCATGTTGATATTTTCTGATTAAAAACAGATAGTTTTGTGGTTTTATACTAATAGTTTTTACACTGGAAAACTACTTAGAAGTTATTGCTCTTGATGCGTCCAAGTAATATGCAGTATTAAAGCAATGAGAAACCATGTTGAAATATAATATGGAAGTACTGAGAATTTTGCCAGAGTCAATTAACTTTGCTTTAATTATACTGTTGTTCTTAAGTTAATAGCTTTTTGGTAACAGTATCAAAACCTCACTTTGTCAGTTAATAACTTGATCATTTACTTTTACTTGGAAGATTATAAGTTAAGCAATTTTCCTTCTTAAAAATGGAATTCAGCATTTTTAGTTAAACTGTTATTTTTTTCTTTGAAAATTGAAACATCTTAAATTATTTGTTTCTATATAGGATATATTTTCAGTTTTCTCATTTTGAAATTGAGGCCAGGTAGTCTAGATTCTCATGTTTAATTTGTAATGCTATGTGAATGAATATTCTAATGCTTATGCCACATGAGTTTTAAAATGTTAATAAAAATTGTTAAATTAATTCAGTGTTTAGCAGAGCTCAGTCCAGCAAGTATCTGAATAACTGTCATGTTGAAAACACAAAATGACCAAGGCTTTGCCCTCAAGTAGCATTTATAGTTCAGGAGGTGGAATAAGACAAGTAGACATGTATTACATTGAATATGATAAGCATTCATACAGAAATAGAAATAAATTGATAGGGTAAAGAGGAGTGTTAAAATGAGAGAGATGTCATATCCAAGTCAAAGTTCTTTATTGTGATGGTGATATTTAATATGAGCCCTAAAGTGTAGGCTTAATTTCTGTTGGCTAAGGGAGAAGGGGGAGGGTATGTGAAGTAGAGGAGATAACAAGAGGAAAAGTATTGGAAAAGAAAAATGTAGAGCTTCTCTAGAGAATGGCAAATAGTCCAATTTGTTAGGTGCCATGGATACATATAGGGCACGATATTTTGTCCTCTGATTGCACGAATCAGAATCCCTAGAGGTATGGCCTGGGAGCCTCCATTTCTAACAAACTTCACAAGTAATCTTGTACACCAAATTTGAGAACCACTATTATAAGACAGTGCAACCTAAAGTGTGATACTTGATGTTTTTAGGGGACCCTGGGACAAATATTCTGATACTTATATATGTATATTCATATTAGAAAAGAATAGCTGGCTTATTAAACATGTGGTTTCCTACTTATCATTGACCTGTACAAGGCTACTGGGGTTAAAATTATGAAAAGAAAAATATTCATTAGTTGTAATAGAGATGGCATATATAGTGAAAATAAGGAAGGAGGTATATAAATGTCCAAGGCTTGGGAAACACTGCTATAGGAGATAGTGAAGTATGAGGCTAGAAAAGGAGGTTGGAATAATATTGTGGAGAGTATTGAATGCCAGGCTGAAGAAGTTTGTACTTTGCAATATGTTCATTTTATTAAATTAGTTTTTAAAAATTTCAAGCATACAGAAATATAAAGTATAGAATAATAAATAGCCATGTGCTACCTCTAAGCTTAAGGGAGAAAAAAAATACCCCACGTATATAATTATATAATCTAAGTGTATTACCCTTCCCCAATCTTATTCCCTTATTTCCTTCCCAGTGGTAGCCACTATCTAAATTAGTGTAAATTAGTATACTTGATGTATCTGTAAACAACATACACTCTGTTTTTTTTGTATGTTCTTAAACTTGTCATTAATTATATATTCATATAAAAATGTATGTATCATTTTGCAACTTGCTTTTTCATTTGATAGTGACTTGGAGATTACATCTATTCATGTTGGTCTAGCTTATTCACTTAAACTGCTAAATAGTAGTACATTTTACAGTATACTACATTTTAAAAAATGTATTTATTTCTTGAATTTTTTGAAGTATAGTTGATTTACAATGTTACATTAATTTCTGCTGTACAGTTGTACATATATATGTATATATATTCTTTTATACATGTATATTCTCAGTTGTACATATATATATTCTTTTTTGTATTATTTTCCATTATGGTTTATCACAGGATATTGAATATAGTTCCCTGTGCTATACAGTAGGACCCTGTTGTTTGTCTGTTTATTTATTTATTGAGGTACAGATGTTGAACATCTTTTCATGTACCTGTTGGCCAATCGATATGTCTTCTTTAAAGAAACAGCTATTTAGGTTTTCTCCCCATTTTTTGATTGGGTCGTTTGTTTTATTTGATACTGAGTTGTATGAGCTGTTTGTATATTTTAGATATTAACTCCTTGTCAGGTGCATTATTTGCAAATATTTTCTCCCATTCTGTAGGTTGTCTTTTAATTTTGTTGATGGTTTCCTTTGCTGTGCAAAAGCTTATAAGTTTGTTTAGGTCCCATTTGTTTACTTTTGCTTTTATTTCTTTTGCCTTGGGAGACTGATCTAAGAAAATATTGCTATGATTTATGTTGAAGAATGTTTTGTCTATGTTCTCTTCTAGGAGTTTTATGGTGTCATGTCTTGTATTTAGATCTTTAAGACATTTTGATTTTGTTTTGTATATGGTTTGAGGAAGTGTTCTAATTTCACTGATTTATGTGAGGGTGTCCATCTTTCCCAGCACCACTTGCTGAAGAGATTGTCTTTTCTCCATTGTATATTCTTGCTTCCTTTGTTATAGATTAATTAACAGTAGGTGTGTGGGTTTACTTCTGGGCTCTCTATTCTGTTCCATCTATCTATGTGTCTGTTTCTGTGCCAATGCCATGCTGTTTTGATTACTGTAGCTTTGCAGTATTGTCTGAAGTCTGGGAGGGTTTTGCCTCCAGCTTTGTTCTTTTCCCTCAGGATTGCTTTGGCAACTCTGGGTCTTTTGTGGTTCCATATAAATTTTAGTATTATTTGTTTTAGTTTTGTGAAAAGTGTCTTGGATAATTTGATAGGGATTGCATTAAATCTGTAGATTGCTTTGAGTAGTACAGCCTTTTAACAATATTAATTCTTCCAATCCAACAGCATGAGATATCTTTCCATTTCTTTAAATCATCTTCAATTTCCTTTATCAATGTTTTATAGTTTTCAGTGTATAGGTCTTTCACCTAGGATGCTGCCATTTTAGATTAGCACTACAATTCATTTCCTTCTAATCTTTTTTCTTTATTTTTTTAATAATTGTATTTTTTCTTTTTTAAATTGAATTATAATTGACATACAATACTAGACTAGTTTCAATTGTACAACATAGTGATTCAGTATTTTTACACATTATGAAGTGATCACCATGATAAGTCCAGTTACCATCTGTCACCATACAGAGTAATTAAAATATTATAGACTATATTCCCCATGCTGTACAATACGTCCCTGTGACTTTTTTATTTTATTTTATTTTATTTATTTATTTAAACATCTTTATTGGAGTGTAATTGCTTTACAATGGTGTGTTAGTTTCTGCTTTATAACAAAGTGCATCAGTTATACATATACATATATCCCCCCATCTCTTCCCTCTTGCATCTCCCTCCCTCCCACCCTCCCTATCCCACGCCTCTAGGTGGTCACAAAGCACCGAGCTGATCTCCCTGTGCTATGTGGCTGCTTCCCACTAGCTATTGTACATTTGGTAGTGTATATATGTCCATACCACTCTCTCGCTTTGTCCCAGCTTACCCTTCCCCCTCCCCGTATCCTCAAGTCCATTCTCTAGTAGGTCTGTGTCTTTATTCCTGTCTTGCCCCTAGTTCTTCATGACCTTTTTTTTTTTTTAGATTCCATATATATGTGTTAGCATACAGTATTTGTTTTTCTCTTTCTGACTTCACTCTATAAGACAGACTCTAGGTCCATCCACCTCACTACAAATACCTCAATTTCATTTCTTTATATGGCTGAGTAATATTCCATTGTATATATGTGCCACATCTTCTTTATCCATTCATCTGTTGATGGACACTTAGTTTGCTTCCATGTCCTGGCTGTTGTAAATAGAGCTGCAAAGAACATTGTGGTGCATGACTCTTTTTGAATTATGGTTTTCTCAGGGTATATGCCCAGTAGTGGGATTGCTGGGTCGTATGTTAGTTCTATTTGTAGTTTTTTAAGGAACCCCATACTGCTCTCCATAGTGGCTGTATCAATTTACATTCCCACCAACAGTACCAGAGGGTTCCCTTTTCTCCACACCCTCTCCAACATTTATTGTTTGTAGATTTTTTGATGATGGCCATTCTGACCGGTGTGAGATGATATCTCATTGTAGTTTTGATTTGCATTTCTCTAACGATTAATGATGTTGAGCATTCTTTCATGTGTTTGTTGGCAATCTGTATATCTTCTTTGGAGAAATGTCTGTTTAGGTCTTCTGCCCATTTTTGGATTGGGTTGTTTGTTTTTTTTGATATTGAGCTGCATGAGCTGCTTGTAAATTTTGGAGATTAATCCTTTGTCAGTTGCTTCATTTGCAAATATTTTCTCCCATTCTGAGGGTTGTCTTTTGGTCTTATTTATGGTTTCCTTTGCTGTGCAAAAGCTTCTAAGTTTCATTAGGTCCCATTTGTTTATTTTTGTTTTTATTTCCATTTCTCTAGGAGGTGGATCAAAAAGGACCTTGCTGTGATTTATGTCATAGAGTGTTCTGCCTATGTTTTCCTCTAAGAGGTTGATAGTGTCTGGCCTTATATTTAGGTCTTTAATCCATTTTGAGTTTATTTTTGTGTATGGTGTTAGGAAGTGTTCTAATTTCATTCTTTTACATGTAGCTGTCCAGTTTTCCCAGCACCGCTTATTGAAGAGGCTCTCTTTTCTCCATTGTATATTCGTGCCTCCTTTATGAAAGATAAGGTGACCATAGGTCCATGGGTTTATCTCTGAGCTTTCTATCCTGTTCCATTGATCTATATTTCTGTTTTTGTGCCAGTACCATATGCTCTTGATTACTGTAGCTTTGTAGTATAGTCTGAAGTCAGGGAGCCTGATTCCACCAGCTCCGTTTTTCTTTCTCAACATTGCTTTGGTTATATGGGGTTTTCTGTGTTTCCATACAAATTGTGCAATTTTTTGTTCTTGTTCTGTGAAAAATGCCAGTGGTAGTTTGATGGGGATTGCATTGAATCTGTAGCTTGCTTTGGGTCATATAGTCATTTTCACAATGTTGATTCTTTTAATCCAAGAACATGGTATATCTCTCCATCTCTTTGTATCATCTTTAATTTCTTTCATCAGTGTCTTATAATTTTCTGCATACAGGTCTTTTGTCTCCTTAGGTAGGTTTATTCCTGGATATTTTATTCTTTTTGTTGCAATGGTAAATGGGAGTGTTTTCTTAATTTCACTTTCAGATTTTTCATCATTAGTATATAGGAATGCAAGAGATTTCTGTGCATTAATTTTGTATCCTGCTACTTTACCAAATTCATTGATTAGCTCTAGTAGTTTTCTGGTGGCATCTTTAGGATTCTCTATGTATAGTATCATGTCATCTGCAAACAATGACAATTTTATTTCTTCTTTTCCAATTTGTATTCCTTTTGTTTCTTTTGCTTCTCTGATTGCCATGGCTATGACTTCCAAAACTATGCTGAATAATAGTGGCGAGAGTGGACATCCTTGTCTTGTTTCTGATCTTAGAGGAAATGCTTTCAGTTTTTCACCATTGAGAATGGTGTTTGCTGTGGGTTTGTAATATATGGCCTTTATTATGTTGAGGTAGGGTCCCTCTGTGCCCACTCCCTGGCGAGTTTTTAATCATAAATAGGTGTTGAATTTTGTGAAGAGCTTTTTCTGCATTTATTGAGATGATCATATGGTTTTTATTCTTTAGTTTGTTAATATTGGTGTATCACATTGATTTTTTTTAACATCTTTATTGGAGTATAACTGCTTTACAATTTTGTGTTAGTTTCTGCTGTATAACAAAGTGAATCAGCTATATCACATTGATTAATTTGCATATACTGAAGAATCCTTGCATTCCTGGGATAAATCCCACTATCATGGTGTATGATCCTTTTAATGTGCTGTTGGATTCTGTTTGCTAGAATTTTGTTGAGGATTTTTGCATCTATATTCATCAGTGATATTGGCCTGTAGTTTTCTTTTTTTGTGACATCTTTGTCTGGTTTTGGTATCAGGGTGATGGTGGCCTCGTAGAATGAGTTTGGGAGTGTTCCTTCCTCTGCTATATTTTGGAAGAGTTTGAGAAAGATAGGTGTTAGCTCTCCTCTAAATGTTTGATAGAATTTGCCTGTGAAGCCATCTGGTCCTGGGCTTTTGTTTGTTGGGAGATTTTTAATCACAGTTTCAATTTCAGTGCTTGTGATTGGTCTCTTTATATTTTCTATTTCTTCCTGGTTCAGTCTGGTAAGGTTGTGCTTTTCTAAGAATTTGTCCATTTCTTCCAGGTTGTCCATTTTATTGGCATAGAGTTGCTTGTAGTAGTCTCTTATGATGCTTTTATTTCTTTGGGGTCCATTGTAACTTCTCCTTTTTCATTTCTCATTTTATTGATTTGAGTCCTCTCCCTCTTCTTCTTGATGAGTCTGGCTAAAGATTTATCAATTTTGTTTATCTTCTCAAAGAACCAGCTTTTAGTTTTATTGATCTTTGCTATTGTTTTGTTTGTTTCTATTTCATTTATTTCTGCTCTGAACTTTATGATTTCTTTCCTTCTGCTGACTTTGGGTTTTGTTTGTTCTTCTCTCTCTGATTCCTTTAGGTGTAAGTTTAGATTGTTTATTTGAGATTTTTCTTGTTTCCTGAGGTAGGATTTTATTGCTGTAAACTTCCCTCTTAGAACTTCCTTTGCTGCATCCCGTAGGTTTTGGATCATTGTGTTTTCATTGTCATTTGTCTCTAGGTACTTTCTGACTTCCTCTTTGATTTCTTCAGTGATCTCTTGGTTATTTAGTAATATATTGTTTAGCCTCCATGTGTTTGTGTCTTTTATGTTTTCTTCCCTGTAATATATTTCTATTCTCATAGCATTGTGGTCGGAAAAGATGCTTGATAGATTTCAATTTTCTTAAATTTACCAAGACTTGATTTGTGACCCAAGATGTGATCTATCCTGGAGAATGTTCTGTGCGCACTTGAGACGAAAGTATAATCTGCTGTTTTCAGATGGAATGTCCTATAAATATCAATTAAATCTGTGTGGTCTGTTGTGTCATTTAAAGCTTGTGTTTTCTTACTTATTTTCTGTCTGGATGATCTGTGCACTGATGTAAGTGAGGTGTTAGATTATCCCACTATTACTGTGTTACTGTCAATTTCCTCTTTTATAGCTGTTAGCATTTGCCTTATGTATTGAGGTGCTCCTTTGTTGGGTGCATGTATATTTATAATTGTTATATATTCTTGGATTGATCCCTTGGTCATTACGTAGTACCCTTTCTTGTCTCTTGTAACATTCTTTATTTTTAAATCTATTTTGTCTGATATGAGTATTGCTACTCCAGCTTTCTTTTGATTTCCATTTGCATGGAAAATTTTTTCATCCTCTCACTTTCAGTCTGTATGTGTCCGTAGGTCTGCAGTGGGTCTCTTATAAACAGCATATATATGCGTCTTGTATTTGTATCTATTCAGCAAGCCTGTGTCTTTTGGTTGGAGCATTTAATCCATTCACATTTAAGGTAATTATCGACATGTATGTTCCTATTACCATTTTCTTAATTGTTTTGGGTTTGTTTTTGTAGTTCCTTTTCCTCTCTTGTGTTTCCCACTTAGAGAAGTTCCTTTAGCATTTGTTGTAGAGCTGGTTTGGTGGTGCTGAATTCTCTTAGCTTTTTCTTGTCTGTAAAGCTTTTGATTTCTCCATAGAATCTGAATGAGATCCTTGCCAGGTAGAGTAATCTTGGTTGTAGGTTCTTCCCTCTCATCTCTTTAAATATATCATGCCACTCCCTTCTGGCTTGTACAGTTTCTGCTGAAAGATCAACTGTTAACCTTATGGGAGTTCCCTTGTATGTTATTTGTTGTTTTTCCCTTGCTGCTTTCGATAATTTCTCTTTGTGTTTAATTTTTGCCAATTTGATTACTATGTGTCTTGGCGTGTTTCTCCTTGGGTTTATCCTGCCTGGAACTCTCTGCACTTCCTGGGCTTGGTGGCTGTTTCCTTTCCCATGTTAGGGAAGTTTTTGACTATAATCTCTTCAAATATTTTCTCTGGTCCTTTCTCTCTCTCTTCTTCTGGGACTCCTATAATGTGAATGTTAGTGCATTTAATGTTGTCCCAGAGGTTTCTTAGGCTGTCTTCATTTCTTTTCATTCTTTTTTCTTTATTCTGTTCTGTGGCAGTGAATTCCACCATTCCGTCTTCCAGGTCACTTATCCGTTCTTCTACCTCAGTTATTCTGCTATTGATTCCTTCTAGTGTATTTTTTATTTCAGATGTTGTATTGTTCAACTCTGTTTGTTTGTTCTTTAATTCTTGTAGGTCTTTGTTAAACATTTCTTGCATCTTCTCAATCTTTGCCTCCATTTTTTTCCCAAGGTCTAGGACCATGTTCACTATCATTATTCTGAATTATTTTTCTGGAAGGTTACCCCTATCCACTTCATTTAGTTGTTTTTCTGGGGTTTTATCTTATTCCCTCATCTGGTACATAGTCCTCTGCCTTTTCATTTTGTCTACCTTTCTGTGAAAGTGGTTTTCATTCCACAGGCTGCAGGATTGTAGTTCAGTATTTATTATGTAATGTTAAAGGAAAAACAGGATAAACACTATATATAAAATTTAATTTCAGTTTTGTTAAAGTAATTTTAAACATGTACTTTAAAAAGTCTAGAAGGAAATACAACAAAATATTAAATATTTCCCCAAGTTATTAAATGTCTTTCATTATCTTTATTTTGTATAATATCTCAATTGATATAATATCCCAAGTCATATAGATAACCTAATTTGGAATTTTTTGTGTGTAGATTTTATATTATCCATTATGGAGGGACCTTAATGTTTTGACAATGCATCCTATTTTGTAGTATAAAAAAGAAAACTAAACTTTTCCCTTCTAATAAAAGTTCAAATCAATGGTTATTCTTTAAAAAAAGTCTAAAGAATTCTTGATATGTTGCTTAGAGCTTTGAAAAGCATTTGAAAGGCATCTTGATTTTGAAAGAAAGGATGAAGAGATGATAATGTTAGCTCTGCGTGTTGAGTTGAAAATGATACAATGATACCTGCTTGTTAGATACTGGACTTTTATAAGTGATGTTAAATGAATATAAAATGGTAACAATTTTGGACTGTATTCCAGCCATTGGCTAGAGGTGAAAGATGATTGATCAGATGCTGGCCCCCTCTGTCTCTTACTTTTCATTTCCACATTTTTGCCCTTCTCTCTACCTTGTTTTTTTTTAGAATGTAAGTTAAATAAATTTGAGAAGTGTAAAAAGTAGGAGCACAATATGAATTATAGGATCAATCATATTTCATCACATCTGGTTTTTTAAGTACTTGATTGTTTTTAAATGGTTCATTTCCACTCAGTTAGAAAATGGATTTTGTATTAACTGTCTCATTGAAATATTTTAAATTTAACATTGTATCTGTATCCTAGGGCTACATATTTATTTTAGCCAAGAGAATCTATAAATGTAATATATAAGAATTTGATGAGCCTTCAGTTGAATATCAACATTTGGGAGAATTTAGTTTTTACTGCTAAAATTATCCTTAAATTATATTTAATTGATCATGATTAATGATGTATAAGTACTATTGATATTTTTTCAGCATTCTTTGTAACTCACATAAACTTTTCAGAATCCTTCTTATAAGTCCTGGTTACCTATAGAAATGTTTATTTCTATAAAAACATCCTTCACTCAAAAATTTTTATTCACCTTAAAATGAAAATTGTTTTAATTTTTTAATAGACTTTGTTTAACAGAAATATTTAAATGGTTTAGAATGGGTTGTGGGCTTGTCAACGAATGCCAAATTGACAGAGGTTATATAAAGGTTGTCGGTGTTCTCACAAAATTCCAGGTATTACTTATTTTACTTCTAAATTGTGTAATGTAACTTTAGAAGGTAATATGTAAAGTGTGGATTGTTACTGTGTATAAAAATACTGTTTTTCATCTTAACTAGATTATTGCAGAAATATATTTTTTTAATATAGAAATCTTTGAAAAGACCAAACTTGATTTTAAAAAATAACTTTTTATTGCTTTTGGTCATCCTAACATTTCTCTGAGATAAGGAGATTGGATAACTTTTGCCCAGTTTTATAGGTGATACTCAGTTAGAGTGATTTGTCAAAGATCACATCAAAGTTAAGTTGTAGAAGTGAGATTAGAATGCACCTTTTGACTTAGTTTAATTTTTTTTTCTGTGTTATGGTACTAAACAGTCATTTACAGTATTTTACCATAATCAGTGATACCATTTTGTTTTATTGTCTTTTACCACCAATAGAAGATAAATCTTAACTCACTAGTAAGCCTTCAAACGAATGTGATCAGAAGACTTTACTTTTGGGGGTTTTGGGTAGGAATGATAATATAGTTAATTTCTGATGGTCTAATCCTAATGGGGAAGTAGGTATTTAGCGATAAATAAACTATACAATGCTGATCAACTTTTGTCTTTTAGCCAGAACAGTAAAGCAGTAGCACTGGATAAATGTAAATGAGAGAAGCTAACAAGAGAAATTCAGGGCTAAAACATTAGATTTCATCATGTGGTCCTACTGTGCACTATTGCATCCAATAAGGGATTCTTCTGTTCTTTCTGTTACAGATGCTGAAAATTTCTTCTAAGGAGAAATATCCCTTATTTACTTTTGTAAATGGTCATTCCAGAGACTATGATTTTACATCTACTATAACCAATGAAGGAGACCTTTTCTCAGAGGATGAAAAGAAAAGATTAAAAAGATTTAGCACAGAAGAGTTTGTCTTGCTGTAAAGATTAGCACATTTGTGCTTGATGAGAAGAAATCCTTTGAAGGAAGCAAAATGAAGAGAAACAAGTATACTTGAAACTGGTTTATTTTCACAAATACCTTAATTTTATATGTTCTTTAAAAAAAGAACATTTGAAAATATACAAGTTTTAAAGATATTTTTTTGAAAAAGAAATGATTCATTGAATTTTGATTTCTAATAAATATCAAGTGATTCTGGCTGCATTCCTGTTTCCCTAAGATCTGCTAATGATAACTCTACCTTAACTGCAAGTCTTCCAGTCTTCAAATTCTTCCACCTGGGTTCAGTATTCTCCTGAAGGTTTTGTGATATTGGGCCCCAAAGTAGGATCACCAAATAGTTTCAAAAGCTTCAGTTTATACTAATGACCAGAAGAGCAGAGAATGAATCTTCAGTGCTGCCTAAGCCTCCTGATACTAATGCAACCAAAGGATGCTTTTGGATGTATCTTGATATATTAAATAGTAATTTTTAGCTGTGATATGATACAATTACATAAGCAGAATTTTGAGTTCAGGTAATACTTAGCAATATGATTTTATAATGGCTCCTCATTTTGCTTGCTGTTGAGCCTTGTCTGAGGGGTGAAGGTAAAGTATTAGTTTTCCCCACTGATTTAAAGCTTATGTTATTAATAATAACTACATCCAACCTAACAGATTAAGGCAAAATTGTTTGTTTCCTATCTCAAAAATGAAATTTTATGGAAACTCTACTTATTATGCAGTTTTAAAATCTAAAGATAAGTACCAGGAAAGATATCAGTAGATGCTCATCCATGTGATTTTTGCTATTTGTATAAATCAGTGCACTGGTGTTTAGAAGCTGAGGCCATCTATAAGGTAAATCTGGCTTAAGTGTATTATGTATTACTTAAAGGCAAATTTGTGATATAAAAGTATGAGTTATTATTGAGCCAGGTTTATAAAATAAGTACTTTAATAAAGATGTAAGAACATAAAATGCCTTTGTTTTGATTTTAATGAGATTATTTTAATCCTTTCATTTGAAAAATCATTGTCTCAAATGAATTCTGTTTATTTATAATGAAGGCAAATAATATTGTTGCTTTGAAAGCAAGTATTAACTTATTTTATGAGGCTTCCATGTTTCAGTGTGAAAAGGTGACTTATAAAGACATAAAATTGTGTATCATTTAAAGTCATTGATTTTTTTCCTTCAGGAAGCCTATTTGTTAGGTTTAGAGTTACATGCAAAACTGAAAGAGGGTGGGCAGATAGATTGCTTTGGTATGCCTGATGAGAGAAATCAGGTTTGGCATTTCCTGGTGAAGGTAGTTTATTGAATTCAAAAAATAGTCAGTAATCTAAAATTTTCCTTTACCCTAAATGAAATCTGGACAAGTTAAGTATGGTACTGATTTTCGTAGAATGCGAAAGCAGTACAGGTACAACGAGAAGCCAGTGGTATGCCTGATTTTATACACTGAAGCTCCCTCGTCTAAAGTACTGCAATTTGTTGTTCCTATACACCTGCAGTAGTCACAGGATTCTACGACAAACACATCAAATGAGAGCACCATATCTTCAAACAAATCAGAACTGACTGTAAGTGTTCTCTTACAAGGACTATATACAAGCTTAGAATTACAGGATAACATTCTGTTATTTTCACAGCATATTTGGGGATGAGACAAAATTACACCTGGACAAAGTTGAGGTGAGAGGAGGGAGAAACTTCCTTTACATTGCATTATATTGAAAATACTCAGAATATTGCACAGACAAGACAGGTCTTACAATGCAATCATCCCCATGACTGAGAATAAATGGTTAGGATCAGAAATTATTACAATAATATGCATATAAAAAGTATTCAACAATATGTATGAATGAATGCATGCATTCATGAAAATTGAGAGATAGGCTGATGGATTTATCTTGCCTATTAATAATAAAAAAATCAGCTTCAGCCAAGGACCAGCCAGAAGTTGTGCTAATCTTTTATTGGAAAGACAGCAAACAAAACTACATCATTAGATTTAGAATAGAGGTTTCAGACTTTGTTTTGAACACAGATTTCATTTAAAGTTCTGACAGTCAGTAAACTCAGTCAATAAAGCTATTGGATGATCTCTTTCAGCCTGGAATAAAGGAAAGTAAAAAAGGACAAGATTCTAAGATGGGTGTTCTATTAGAATTATGATAGGAGGATCCTCCACTTGGACATCAATATTAAGATACTAGATTTTACCATTAACATTTCAGAAATGAATTTAAAAATTTTTTGATGTGACTTTTTGGTGGCAAAGGTTTCTTTTCTCTCTTTTTAATAAAATTTGACACTTTGAATCCCCTTTTGTCAATGTAATAACCACCAGCAGGCAATCTAGAGAGTCATTATTTGGTGAATGACTGAATGAAAAGATCCTTTATAGTGTAAGTCTATGCAAAAGAATTTCTCAGAGGTATCCATTTTTCTGTTTTTACGTTAAACCAACCCCATTGAATTTGTATTAGTGAGAAGACAACCTTAGAGGATTAAAAATTCTGTTAACCTTAGGATTTAGCATTGTCCAAGGGCAAATGTATCTAAAAATATATATGTTAATGTCATCTTATTTTTAGGAGAATGGAAACAAAATAGCAAAAATGACATCTGTATCGTCTGTCCAATTTTAGGTCAGAAATCTCTATTTTTTAGAGATCTCTTGTTACTTTCTCTTATTCCATGCCAGAAAGCACTGTATTTCTGGTCAAATCGTACTAATTGAGTCTTTTTTTTTTCCTTTTCTCTGCTAATTTCTTTGCTACTAGAAGAAAGATTTATTTTCATGGTTTATCACAGGACACTTTCAGTAGCTTGCATTGTACATCTAAGTCTTGACTATATTTTCATACACAATCATAAAAACAGTATAAAGGATTTTCCAAAAACAGGACACAATAGGAAGAACAGATAATGAAAAAACACTTGAAAATATTAAATCACTATATGAATTCTATTGAAACAGACATAAGATGAGGAGGAGATTGAGAATTTAAAATAATAGTGAAATGAAGATATCCAGAATATATTGATAGAGACAATTTCTTAGAAAGGATAATGGATTATTATTTTCTATAAAAAGAAGAGCAAGTGTCTTTCAAAAAATTTTAGGAGAATAAATACTTAACCAGTAATATTTATTATAGCCTCACTATTGTCAATCAACCACAATTTAATAGTACTATATTCAGTTGAGTACTTAGACTGAATATCTTGAGGTACTTAATTGAAAAGGTGAAACATCCGACAAGGAAAAATTGGAAACATCCTATTGATTCTAAAATATAAATTGCCTATCATTTTATTTTTTTTATTTTTTATTTTTTCCTATCATTTTATAGTTTGAATCTTAAGTCAGTTTAGAAATCTGAAGCATTTTTGTGTGGTTTTCATGGTTATATAAAGACTTTGTCTTTGCCTATAAACTTTGGAAAATATTATATTTAGAGTCATTATTGCAGAAGTCCTCAGCATTATTGGTGGCAAGCAATGGCCCAAAACATTCACAACTACTATAAAGTTTCACTTATTTTCTCACAATAAGAAAAATATGCTAGGGACTTCCCTGGTGGACCAGTGGTTGAGACTTCGCCTTCCAATGCAGGGGGTGTGGGTTTGATCCCTGGTCGGGGAACTAGGATCCCACATGCCTCGGGGCCAAAAAACCAAAACATAAAAACAGAAGCAATATTGGAACAAATTCAATAAAGACTTTAAAAAAAAAAGAAAAAGAAAAATATGCTAAAAGTGGAGAATACATGTTTGTATTAGGTAGAAAAATTAATTGTGCTACCTTCTAACCAATTCCTCCAGAAATTTAGAAACTCAGTTTTCCCCTGTTTTAAGTCAATAGTCCAGATACTGCTGTCATTCAAGAATGAATCACAAAAAAATTCTGCAGAGAATTATCTTTCATTTATAATGTTATTGAAAATTAAGTTAATAAGTATAAATATAATACTTATATTTTATACTAAGACAATATAATAAGAATTGGGAATTCATGGGTTTTAAAAGAAGTTATTTTATAAGCAGGAAAGGTAAAGAAAGGAAAGTTAGAAGTCCAATAGAAGTCTGATAACAAATGGATGAGAGAATTACTGACAGCAAGTTTTGAGTGTGTCTAGGCAAATACACCATATCAAACTGACACAGGTAAAAAGTATGAATTTAAAAGGATTGAAGGCTGGGATGATTTAAATTAAAAATATATATATTTAATTTATTCCTTTTTTTGGGCTGCGTTGGATCTTAGTTGTGGCACGTGGGATCTTTTGTTGCGGTGCGTGGGCCTCTCTCTAGTTGTGCTGCACAGGCTTCTCTTTAGTTGTGGTGTGCGGGCCCCAGGGTTTGTGAGCTCCGGAACGCGTGGTCTCTGTAGTTTGTGGCACACAGGCTTATTTGCCCTGCGGCATGTGGGATCTTAGTTCCCCGACCAGGGATCGAACTTGCGTCCCCTGCATTGGAAGGTGGATTCTTTACCACTGGACCACCACGGAAGTCCCTGGGATGATTTAAAATTTGATGTAGGCATTGGAAGAAAGTAAATACTGACTGATACCAAAAGGTATGTGGCTGCCATGTTGCACACCTCCAGGGGGGCATTGTTTTCAGTGTAATATGAATGGCACTCCTGGAGTTGTACAATGTGGCATCCTTGTAGCTACTTGCTATTTATACAGCACTGTTCTGATCAATTCAGTTGTATCAAATTATAGCTAATGAATCTAAGATGGGGAATTAGATCTGGGATTAAGGAGACAATTAAGGAGTCCTGAGACTTGGATGATCCTATAATGGTGCAGGTCAGGAGAGTCCATAGTTAGGACTCTATCTAGTAAGTTACCAGGGAGTTTTAATGGAGAGATACACACATACATATTTAAGTTATTTCCAAGTTACTTTAACTAGATATAGAAAAAAGTCCACCCTACACCTCTGCTACCTCAACATAGTATTTTCACTTGTCTATATTGTCTTCTATTTTGTGTTTAATAGGTTGAATTTTGATTCTTATTTTTTAAATTTAACTGCATTCTATTTGATGGAGAGAGCCACCACTTACCAGTCTTTCAACTTTTGATTTGTGTAATGACATTGTCTCTCTGACTTGCATGTAGTCTTTCCTGTGCCTTTTATCTGGTTCCTAAACCTGATTCACTGTGCTTGGCCAGTTTTGTGGCTACCAGCCCATGTCTAGAGAGAGAGACCTAGAGAGAGACTCTTATTTTTGTACATAATATGTTCCTGTAAACACTTAAAACAGCTGAATGTGAAGGAACTGAGCCATAGATGCTTTCAAACAATATTTTAAGGAAGGTTCTGTCCCAGAGAGTATAAAATATTATGGAAATATTAAAAACATTATAAAATTATTTTAATCATATAGTCTTGACATAATCTTATAGTACTAGCATCTCATAGATGTTCTTTATTTTTGTTCTTTTATAGTCAAACATACAGTTGATTGACTTAAAGTCCAGTGAGCATTTCATTGAGGCTGATGATTATTTCTATCTTTATATTAATTATACGAAATTTGAGACCTACATTTCTTACCGTGAGTTTTAGCACTTTCTTTTTTCTATTTTCCTGTCATGTTTACAAAATAAGGGGAAATGAAATATAAAATCCAATATTGTATAAGCTGCTACACAAAGATTGTGGTATTAGCTGGCACACAGCATCAGCTCAGAGCTCATAGTGCTTCTCTGTCAGCTGATGTTCCAAAGTCCAAGTTTTATAATATTAAAGGTCATTTAGGAGTATCAGATTATATGAAAGTCTAATGTCTTTTTGATTTATAGCCATCCTAGTGGGCATGAAGTGGTATCATGTTTTTTTTAAAAAAATAACTTTATTGAGATGTAATTCACCCTTTTCAAGTGTACAGTTCATTGGTTTTAGATATATTTGCAGAGTTATACAGTGATCACCACTCTCAAATTTCAGAATATTCTCATTACTCCAAAAAGAAACCCTGTACCTATTAACTAATTTACTTTCTGTTTGTGTGGATTTGCCTATTCCAGACATTTCATGTACATGGAATCATATAATATGTGGCCTTTGGTGGCTGACTCCTTTCACTTAACATAATGTTTTCAGATTTATCCACATTGTAGCATGTATCAGCACTTCATTCTTTTTTGTGGCCGAATAATATTTTATTAGATGGATATACTACATTTTGTTTATTTATCAGTTGATGGATATTTTGGTTGTTCCTACTTTTTGGCTATTACAAATAACACTTCTGTGAACACTTGTGTATATGATTTTATTTGGACATTTGTTTTCCTTTCTTCTGGGAATATGCCTAGGAATGGAATTGCTGGTCATATGGTAGCTCTGTGTTTAGCTAATTAAGGAACTGCCAAATTGTTTTCCAAAGTGGCTGCACCATTTTGCAATTCCATTAACAATGTATGAAGGTTCCAATTTTTCTACTTCCTCACCAACCCTTGTTATTGTCTTTAATTTTAACCATCCAATGTGTGTAAAATGGTACATTATTCTGGTTTTGATTTGCATTTTCTTAGTGACTAAGGATGTTTAGCATCTTTTCATATGCTTGTGGCCATTTGTATATCTTCTTTGGAGAAGTGTGTATTCAAGTCCTTTGATCGTTTTAAAATTGCTTATTTGTCTTTATATGTATTGAGTTATAAGAGTTCTTTGCATATTCTGAATACAAGTCCTTTATCAGATATACATGATTTAAGAACATTTTCTCCCATTCTGTGAATTTTTTTACTTTCTTGATGGTATCCTTTGAAACACCAATAAAGTCCAATTTATCTATTTTTTATTTGGTTGCTTGTGCTTTTGGTGTCATATTTAAGAAACCATTGCTTAATCCACTATCACAAAGATTTATGTACTTCTTTCTAAGAGTTTTATAGTTTTAGCTCTTACATTTAGGTTTTTAAATCCATTTTGAATTGATTTTTGTATATGGTGTGATATAGGTGTCCAAATTCCTTCTTTTGCATGTGGACGTCCCGTTGTCCCAGCACCATTTCTTGAAAAGACTATTCTTTCCCCATTGAATGGTCTTGGCATTCTTATTGAAAATTAATTGACCATAAATGTAAGAGTTTATTTCTGGACTCTCAAGTCTATTCCATTTATCTATATGTCTACCCTCATGCCATATGTATATGATGTATAGTTGATTTACAGTGTTGTGTTAGTTTCTGCTGTACAGCAAAGTGATTCAGTTATACATCTCTATACATTCTTTTTCATATTCTTTTCCATTATGGTTTATCACAGGATATTGAATATAGTTCTCTGTGCTGTACAGTAGGTCCTGTTTTTTATCCAGTACCATGCTATCTTGATTACTATAGCTTTGTAGTAAATTTTGAAATTGAGAAGTGAGTCCTCTAACTTTGTTCTTTTTCAAGATAATTTTGGCAATTCTGAATACCTTGTATTTTCATATTCATTTCAGCTTGTCAATTTCTGCAAAATTTTTCTTCTTTTTTTTTCAGTCTTTATTTTTAAAACATAAAGTGTTATTGAATTTCCACATAGTATGAAGTTGGCTCCAAACACCAAAGATTTGTTTGCAAAGGAATAAAACATGCAAAACATAGGTCGTATAGGTATGGTCATATTGTAAAAGAACATATCAAATTACACTAGATTACAGCCAGAACAAGTGTTTCAAAACTAAGACTTTACATATTCACTTAATACTGCTAGTTTGGAAAAAATTATGAATCCTTATATTTAGGGAAAAACAGATACTTAATTTCCCTGTCAAGCTCCAGTGTTCCACCGTGAAGATGGCATAAATGAACTGGTTAAACTATAGAGTCAGACTGGCTCTGCTCAAATTGTGACTTCAGCACTTACTAGCTATGTACATGGCCTTGAGCAAGTAACTTAATCCATCTATAAAATATGGGTAATAGTAACTATCACATCGGGCTATTGTGAGGATTAAGTGAGGAAACATGCAAAAACACTTAGAAATAACGCCTGGCACATAGTGAGTACTCAATAAGTGTTAGCCTTTAAAACTGTTGTCAAGATTTCATTCATCTCTGTCTTAATATTTGAAAAGGCTTTAAGAGTAGGTTTTTTTGTTTTTTGTTTTTGGAACTGGCATTGAAGAACAAGAGTTAGAAAAGAAAAGAAAAAAAATCAAAACCCCTAAAACTTCTTAATTCCACTCCAATATTGAGTGTCTGTCAGGCTCTGTAGAATACCTTGAGGTAAAAAAGTGACACTTCTGTCAGGAAGCTTAGAAATTTACTTAAGGGTGGGGAAAATATACCAAAAGATGGTCACACTTTGTAGGGGAAGAGAAGAATTATAATAGAAATTCTATAAAGTAAAATTGTATTTGGTTTCAAAAGAGAGCTCACATCTGGTTATGGAGATTAGGAATGTCTTCATGGAGGAGGTGTCATTTGAGATGAACCCTAAAAGACTGGTATATAGGCAGTGGTGAAGTAAGTAGTGGGGCTAATAAGGAAACAGCACAAAGACTCAGAGACAGGGTCCGTGGACATGTTTTCTAAATGAAAATGGAGTTGGGGTGGGGGTTATCCCCATAGGGCACGTTTGAGGTACATGTGGCTGCTTTTGGTTGTTCTACTGACCAGGGAGCACTGGTGGCATTTAGTGAGGGAATGATGATAATAAACATCCTGCAATGATGTGGATAGAAGAATAAATGATAAGAATGAAACATATGTCAAAGCTATATTACTGAGGATCTTGAGGGTCAGGCTGAAATTTACACTTAGGTAGGTAGATGCCTGGGAGGAGAGCCACAGGAGCAAGGATGTATGAAGGAAGAAACAAAGGGTATAGAAGTCAGAAGAACTGGGGTTTAGTTCTAACACTAAAACATGAAGATTTGGGCTTCCCTGGTGGCGCAGTGGTTGAGAGTCCGCCTGCCGATGCAGGGGACACGGGTTCATGCCCCGGTCTAGGAAGATCCCACATGCCGCGGAGCGGCTGGGCCCATGAGCCATGGCCGCTGAGCCTGTGCGTCTGGAGCCTGTAGTCCGCAATGGGGGAGGCCACAACAGTGAGAGGCCCGCGTACCACAAAAAACAAAACAAAACAAAACAAAACATGAAGATTTAAAATTGAAGAAGATTTCTCAAGGCCTATCCTTAGAGTCTGTTTTACTTTGATATAATTCTGTAGAGTCTATGGATGAACTTAGTGAATTTAGGTGGGGCTGAGGAACAGTAAGTCATTTAATGTAGAGGTTCTTAACCTGATGAATCCATGAGTAGAATTCAAGGGTCTGTGAACTTGGATGTGAAAAAAATTACATCTTTATTTTCACTAACATCTAACTAAAACATAGCATTTCCTTCCACTAAGAATGTAGGCAAAAAAGTATAGTAATATTAGCAGTACCTAGGACTTTGCAACTCATAGAAATCATAAATTCTTCCATACCATGGTTAATGCGGTTATCTTGAAATATTTACACTGCCTTGAAATTACAGTAGGACTTGCTGCTAGGACTTACTAATGTGTTGATAAAGAAGCCAATATATTACTATATATCAAATTTTAAAATATTTTCATAACTATTCCCTTTGTAACCATGTGCCTTTCATGTACATTTTAAAATATTTTATTGAGAATGGGCCCATAGACTTTACCAGGCTCCCAAAGGCTTTAAAGTGGGGAAGTGGGAGAAACGGAATGACAGAAGGTCGTGAGGATGATAGGCAAGGCAGAAGTTCAGGCTGAAATCCGGAGTTGGAGCATTTTTAGTGTTGAAGTAGATGGATGCACATCAGGAGGAGAGGGTGTGAGATGATGACAGAGCAGCACCTGGAAGCGGGAATGCAGAGCCACCCTCACCGCCACCCGCCCCCCCCAAATGGGAGGGATTCAGATAGAAGGAGGAGTCTCTGCTGGTTGAGTTTAGATGGGAATCAGTATCGTCAGGGAAAGAAAAGTTTGAGTCAGTGTGAAGAGAAAGAGGGTTAATGATTGCAATGATGATAACAATTGCAACAGCTACCATTTATTGGGTACTTACCAAGTATTTTATAAAAAACATTATTTCATTTAATCTACACAAAAATCCTGGGATATTAGTTATTTTTATCATCTTTTACAGATGAGGAAACTGACATTTCAGATACAGTAACTTGCCAGGTTAGCACAGTTGATAATTTGCAGATCTGGGATTTAAACCTCTCCTGATTCCAAAGCCTGTTCTAGTTTTCCCTGGAGGGTAGAGAGTTAGAGGCTCCAAAGGACCGAGAAGCAGGCGCTAGTGAAAATGGCACATAGAGTGGAGGAAGGCTGGGCTGGATGGGGATGAAAATGGGGCCAGCTGTCGAAGGGTAGCCTTTGACCTAATGTAGCCAGAATTTTGGAAAACTGGGAATAAAGACACAGGCAGTTTGAAGAGGTTGAAGAAGAGATGAGAGACACTTGACAGATTTGCTTATGTTTTACTGGCGTTGAGAATCAGATTCCCGTTGTTTGAGAAACTGCTAAATAGATGGGAAGTTTTCGTAAGATGCTCCTTTTCTCTCTTCCCTTCAAGTAGTGCATCCTACTTACCCTGACGTGAAGAGTCTGATCTTAGTAGCCTTATGAGGCGACAGATTGAGCCCTCTCTTCTTTGCCTGGCCTTCAGACCCCAATTTTCCAGAGACCACAATTGAGAAAGACCTTTTGTTACTGTACAATAGGGGGAAAACTCCCAGTGGTAGAAAACAGACTGAGGACTTTGCAAAATATAGCAAGTTCATGTCTGCTAATATGTTAAGTTATTTGGCCTCCCTAGTTTAAGTAGTGATTTGTTGTTTTCATGCTAATACAAATTCTTGTATTAATAGGAGCATGGCCTGGGTTTCTTCATCCGCCTGGGAAAAAATTACTTGTTTGATGGTAAACAAAGAACAGAAGAATTGATTCACTGTCCTCATTTTAAAAAAAGATGGTATGAAGCAATAGTGGAATAATTTTAATTGTAACCCTCTAACACTTGCCATCAGTAAGATCATTTGTGTTCTGTTTTTAGGAAATGGAGTATTAAAGAGTACATAGTGCATTAGAAATGCAAAACATGACCGCATGTTCTCAGGATTTTGTCAGTGTTACATGAAAGAGCACTTGTATTGGGATACTCAGCTCTGAGGGTATTCTCTGTTCAGTGTGTATTTACAGAGATGTATGAATATTTGATTAATGAGTCATGGTCTCTGGAGAAATTTAATAACTGTATTGCTGTACAAAGCCAGGCCCTTAACTGTTAACACAGCTGCCAATAGTGTCATTGACACTGCAACTCTTTCTGAATCTAATATATCTAATATATTCTGTGGAGTAAATTCCTTGGTCAAAAAAAGATCTGTGAGAGACATTATTCAGTTATCTGTTTCGAACTTTACTCAATTTAGAGGCTCTGATTTGTAAAGATTTTTCCAGTGAAAACAAGCAGTGATATGGAAACTTAAAAATGACCTATTTTAAATGATTACTTTTCCCAGAAATTAGTTGAAAAATCATTGATAAATAAAAAGTAGTTGATAATTCTCTGCAAGATTATCTGTTAGGGATTCAGCAATAATGTTGTCTTGCTTATCATATTAAGAAATATCCATAAGAAGTAGAAACGTGAGGTATACCTGTGATTTAGATATAGATCTCACATCTATTTGAATGCCATAATCTAAATTCATTATTAAACATAATTTAATGCTTCTTCAGGAATTATGGAAGGCTAATTTATCCCTTCATCTATTTTTTTGTTTGTTTTTAATATCTATGGAGAAATCAATTGTAACTTTCAAAGTTAGGTCGGTATTTTAGTATTGTTACCTCATTTAACTGCTTGGGTAACAGGGAGAAATGTCAAAAAAAGATAAATTTAGTGCAGGAGCTTTTGCTGGAAGCTGTAACTGCATGTTAGAATTATCCATGCTATGCAGAATTTCCTGCAACACTTCTCCTTAGGGCCACAATGCATTACAGCAGACATATAATGAAGCTGCTATAAAATCTCTGGTAATTAAGGGGGATTTGACAGTAATTGCAACAGTGAATCAACTTAATTATTACCTGCTTCAAAGAGAGCTAACCTGATGTTATAATCTAACCTTTTCTACTTTTAAAATGGGAGATTAAACAAGTATATGTAGCATTTAAGAATTAAATCTGTTGAGATAGAATTGCATTAATATACTTCTAATATACATTTTATGCACATGTACACATCCACTTCTCAAGAAGAACTAGCATTAGGCTGTCTGTGATCCTCTGAAGTTATTTGGTATACTCTGGAAATTGAAGCAAACCCA
The DNA here is from genome assembly GCF_964165515.1 of Mesoplodon bidens. Taxonomy (NCBI): domain Eukaryota; kingdom Metazoa; phylum Chordata; class Mammalia; order Artiodactyla; family Ziphiidae; genus Mesoplodon; species Mesoplodon bidens. The sequence continues at coordinate 132,814,854 of NC_138177.1, read as the reverse complement.
CAATCTCTGAATGGAGTCCACTCCTCCTCAAGTCCAGAAAGACCTTGATTATGGTTTGCCTGACTTCTGCAACATAAAGAAGGATGCTTTCTTAATATTAATATGTAAAGAAAAGAAACACCATTATATTATTGTTGTTTGCATTTAGATAGACTAGCTCTTAGAATCTTAAAATCTCAAGAGCTACAAGCAAGCTGATATGAAAGTGAAGATTTAGAATCAAATGAAAGCTCTTCTATAACTTGGTATATTCAACCCTGAGTACAAAGAACAAGACACCCAAGTTTCAGCCCGAGTTCTGTCTGTGGTAATGCTTCTTATAAACTCTATGCTCCTATTTCCTGTAGCCTGCTGTCTTCCTTCTCACAGGAGTGGGAATGGAGAAAGAGGAAAGTAGTCACTGTGATTTGGATGAGTTCATGTCATATACCACGTGCTATCAAGAACTTAGAACAATTAATACCAGGTTCCATATTTATGATTTGACACGCCCCACCCCCCCACTCTGGCAGATACCCCTCTCTTTTCTGCTTTTAAGTCTTATATCTTCATTGGCTTTAGCTTTACCTATAGCCATATTAATTCTCTGTAATTATAGGAAGATTGGAATTCAGTAGTTTTGTTTTGGAGTGTGAATCTTTTTGTATTTTGTGTCTGCCATATGTAGAGACCCAGTAAACTGACTCGTTTCATAAGAGATGATCGATTAGGCATAGATCTGGTACAGTTTGGGATGGAATAATCTTATCCTCAATTACTGTTTGCCACACTAGAAGTAGGTTCATATGAAAATGAACCAGAATTGATTCTCCATCTGGGGCAGCAGGACCCCTGGGCAGGCTTTGATCATCGATCTTTGTAAGATTTCTTCTGGTATGTTGCAAATTCAGCCTGAAGGAAGGATTCCTTGAAGGAAGATTGAGAACATGTGTTATATACCTTGTTTTCTAATGTTGCTTCATACCACTAAGCAGATTGTTTCTCAATATAAGAAGCAAATAAGTATGGTCAATAATGAATAATGATTGGAAAATTAAGCAATGTGAGTTATAATTTCAATTTGGTCACTGATTGACTTGGGGAAAATTGTCTAGAACCTCTTTTCATTTTATTCCTCTACTAGACTGAATTTCAGCTACTCCACAGGAATCCCCTAAAACCCAGTCTGCTTGTTTGTTAGAAAACTTTTACCAAAGCAGAAGCTCACCTAAGGCGTGGCCTTTGTAAAGGTAGTTAGTACAGCTTCCAGAGGTACCTGTTTTGTGATCAGGGATCCTCCTATTCCACATGAGCCATGGTTGTCTTCAGTTCATGCTCATAACTTTTAATTTACCAGGGATCAGTGATCTATGCAGGGTTTATCCCTCTGATTTTTATCTTTTAGATGGTTCATTCCTTGTTTTAATGAGCAGAGGAGGTTACAGGGCATGAAACTCAAACGAAATGATTTCTACTTGATAAACAATGTAACAAGGCCATGGAAAGAAGTTGGAACTGTTGGCCAGAGAAAAAATCCTTTACTTATACAACTTATCTATGTACTTGAGATAGAAAGGTGAACAAAACAGGCAAGGTTTCTGCTCTCATGGAGTTCACATTTAGTTGTAACTTCTATTTACTAAGTGCTTACTATTCTAGGCACTTTATACGTATTATCTCATTTTTATGCCATAGACAGAAATCTGTGCTTTATACGGAAGAAACTTGAGACTCAGAGAGATTAATCAAATTGCCCAAGGCTACCCAGCTGGTAAATGATTCATTCAGGATTCCACCCCAGATCTATTTGACTCCATAAATGGTTGAAACTGCTAAATTTTGGGATTGTATATAGAATTAATGGACCATGTTGTTCTTTTCCTAGATATTATAAGTTAAAACTAACTTTACCATATCTACCATGCCAAATATTTACTACAGTAATGCAATGAGGTAGAGAGCCCTAAGTTTTTTTTTTTGCTTGTTTTTTAATTAGATGTATATGACACATTAATATCCTGTTTCTGACAAAACCCAGAAGTTAGCAAGGTTTCATGAAGACCCCCTGAAATACAACAGAATTTTCAGTGTCAGCATTTTCAGTGTCAGATATGACATAAGAATCAGTAAGTTTTGAAGCTGTTACCTTCCATGCAAAAGCTATTACCCTCTCTCAGTTCCTCTCAGATCTTTTCCACAAACAAAACATGTACTGACTTCTTATGAACTTTATGAAGAACAGGTATCCATTTAGAGAACTGCATTGTAAGACAAATTGTCATACTTCTTTGTTCTTATAGAATGATGGAGTAAAAAAAAATAGGGTTATGCTTTCTGAGAGAAAGTTAATTATACAATCACCTCAATTATTCAGGGGTAGAATATTAGATTAGGGATATATTCACTCCTGCCTTGGGCGATAGAGAAGGACTTTTTAGTTGACACTAACATGATTGCAATAAGGGATTACAAGTGAGCTGGCATCACCTGAAAAATGACATATATCTTAGAAAGGTGGCCAAGTTTTGGGGACCTTAAAGATTATCTAGTCCATTGTCTTCTTTTTACAGATGAGGAAACCAAGGCCGCCAAAGATAAAATTACTTGCCCAAGTTACACAGCTATGTAGGACAGAGCTCTAATTAGGATTCAGTTTGTTCTTTTTTTGTGTGTGTGTGTGGTACGCGGGCCTCTCACTGTTGTGGCCTCTCCCGTTGCGGAGCACAGGCTCCGGACGCACAGGCTCAGCGGCCATGGCTCACGGGCCCAGCCACTCCGCGGCATGTGGGATCTTCCCGGACCGGGGCACGAACCCGTGTCTCCTGCATCGGCAGGCGGACTCTCAACCACTGCGCCACCCGGGAAGCCCCAGTTTGTTCTTTTAGCTGAGAGAAAATTCATTTTAAAGAGTTAATATTTGGTAGCTTTAATATAGATAGCAGAACATCTACTGATGTCTTTTTAAAAGTCTACTCTTATTTAAGTAAATTGGGTCATTCAGTTGACTTTCAAGACTAGAGTCCTGAAAAGGGATGGAGTTCTTGTTACAGAAGTTGCCTTTCCTTTGGTGTCCAATTTGAGCATTGATGTAGACTTGGGATAGTGAGTGAAACCATCAAGAGAGAAAATAGAAAACTAAGAGCAGAGGGAATCAGTCTGTGTTCTTTTTTTTATTATTAATTATATTTATTTATCTTTGGCTGTGTTGGGTCTTCTTTGCTGTGTGTGGGCTTTCTCTAGTTGCGGCGAGTGGGGGCTACTTTTTGTTGCAGTGCATGGGCTTCTCATTGCAGTGGCTTCTCTTTTTGTGGAGCAAGGGCTCTAGGTGCGTGGGCTTCAGTAGTTGTGGCACACAGGCTCAGTAGTTGTGGTGCACAGGCTTAGTTGCTCTGCAGCATGTGTGATCTTCCCGGGCCAGAGATTGAACCCGTGTCCCCTGTACTGGCAGGCAGATCCTTAACCACTGTGCCACCAGGGAAGTCCCAGTCTGAGTTCCTTTTTAAAAAAAAATTCTACCCCTCCCTCCCAATTCATATCTTGGCTTTTTGTGTTATTGTTATTGAGTCACTTCTGCAAGAGGAATAGGAAAACAGGTGATGACTGCCAGTTGGCAAAACTTCAAAAGGAAGGTCAGGTGTGAGAAGAAAACGAATGGAGATTTCTAGTATAAAATCTGTTTCACTTATCTATTGCCATGTAACATATCACCTGAAAATGTCACAGCTTAACCCAAGAAGGATTTGTTTTTCCTCGTGGTTCTGTGGGTGGATTGAGTTCAGCTATAAGGTTCTTCTGCTCCTCGTGATGAAGCTGTAGTCAGTCATGTCTTGGACTGGAACAGCCAAGATGGTGTTATCTTCCAAGACCACTCTCCAAGTAACCTCTCATCATTTGCTAGTCTAACCTGAACATTTTAGTGCATGGCAACTCCTAAGAGAGCACAAATGCAGTAGCTTCCAGGCCTTCAAAATGCTCATGCCGGGATCTTGCACAGTGTCACTTCTGCTAAATTCTGTTGAGCAAAAGCAACTCAAAAGCCCAGCCCAGATTCACAAGTAGAGGAAATACACTCCATTTACTGATGAGAGAAATGGCAAAGAATTTTGTGGTCATCTTTAATCCATTATCATCTCAATTTTTTAGAATCTCAATTTTTGTTTCTCAACCAATCTTATATCTTAACTTTCTTACCTTTTTAATGTCCATATCAAACATCCAACAAATGCCAGTATTTCCTTAGCCCAGGCAATAGCCTATATCTTTCCTCAATTTCCCCTAAAGACAAAGAAATTCACAGACATACACAACTCAGGAAAATGCTAGGATTATGACGTTGTGAAATTCTAGATTTCAGAGATTACAAAAATATCCCTGATTATCTGCATGAGATCTGAGGTGAATTTTCCAGCCCCTTTTTATTCTCTAGGGGTATAAAAAGAAGATTTCAAGTCCCAGGAAATTTAAGTTTTGTAATAAAAAGAAATATGAACATGTGAGAGTGAGCCAGAGGGAAAATTTTGGCTGGGAATTTAGATGTGTAATTTGGTTCAGCAAGAAGACCAAATCCATTTTCCCTTTGGCTGCTGCATTCTAATTTCTCTAATAGAGTCTGAATTTAGAGAATCATCTTCTCTGACTAGGTACTCCTCTGCCAGAACAACAGAAAGTGCCAAACTGACGTGGCAGTGATGGCCAACTTGACATGGAGACACTGGAAGAATAAGAATGAGGGATCAGCTTTGATTTCCCTAAACTTTATTTTTAAAAATACTTACAAAGGCGCTACGCACAAGCACTCAGGTCTGCTTTTCTGCTGAAAAGGCAGTGATTGCACTGCCAGAAGGGCCCTCTTACTGAAGCATGTAGACAATGGTGGGAATGGGTGTTATGGAGTGGATTACACTGTAAAGACAGCAATGTGATTTTAAATCCCCTTTTCCCTGAAGGCACCAGCAGAATCACCAAGAGGTAGCCTCTTCCCCCTCAAATGAGATACAGCAGTTTATCATGTCAGACTACGCCATGGAGGGTTAAGGCTCTCAGGCTTCTGGCTGTCAGGAACAGGATTTCATATTGGGACCCCTCAGGCCATATGGAGGAAGCCTAAAAAGTTCATTCTTCTTTTCCCATTGTCTAGCATCTTGCCTCCTTTTCCCATCCCAGTGTCCTCTTGACCAACCTTGTAGTCCAAATCCAAATCATGTCTGTGAAATAAGCATTGTAAGATTTTCCCCTTCTTAAGAGAGGGTTCCCAACTGTATCTGAATAAATTTAGTAAAAAGAAGTAATGGGTTTTTAATCTTAATTTATGAATTTTCATAAGCTTCCACAAACTTAGAAAACTATCTTTTAACACTTGGAACAATTCTGTGAAAAGAACCTAAAATTATTTCTGCCTAATAGAGAATAATCTATGGAGGCAGGATCATGAGACAAAAATATACATATGGAATTCTTTTGCAGAGCTACTATATTAAGATTCTGTTCACAGCTCTTATTAGAGTTCATCACCACCTATTTCAGATTTTGCTCATAGTAATTGTTTCATTGTAAAAATCTTTTGTGTCTGTTTTCTGAATTGCGATGTTGTCTATAAATATTTAGTGATAATTCATGATTGGATTGTATTTACCCCTGTAGTTATGTATTACAAATGAAACGGCAGCATCTGCTGAAATTAAAAGTGGCCACATTTTCACTGGAGCTTAATTAAATGCCAAAATTTATCTACATTAACAACAAAGTACTGAAATTTATTGATCAATTCACATGATATAAGTTGACAAATGGCTTAAGCAATTTCCATAATTTTCTACACGTGTTAAAATTTGTAATGAAAAAGAACACTATATTAACATTAAATGAGAAATGAAAGGGAGATTTTGTACTGGGACCAGTGCCCTGGAGCAGTGTACTTTGTTTTCCAGGCCCTGTCCAGGCTTGCTGTTTGAGCTGTGTACAGATGGGTCTCTGACAGTCCTACAGCTGTTCTCCTAATTGTCCATTAAGTGTTCTATTGATTCTCTGATTCAAAGTACATGTCTTTCAGCTCAAGCTATCCTGTGAAGTGGCAGACACATTCCTTGTAGAATGACAGAGCTCCTTGAAACCTAAAAATGTGGTCTGCCAGTTTCAATTGAGGATCCTGCTTTCAAAGGAAAAGGCTTGGTTAAAGGCGCTTTGTAATAGCTGGTTAGGTTTTATTTTCTAAACTTTTAGCATCAATCAATTAAAGCAGCAGTAGCATGAAGAGTTTTAATTCCTGGTTAAGCATGTACAGACTGCACCTGGCTGATTCAAGGTAGGGTGAGGGGATCAGTATTGGTAATAGAAGATCAGCCTTCTTTAGCTGTATGCAGATTTCTTCCCCCTGTGCACCTGACACGCGCAGTCATTTTCATTTGACTTGCAGGTTCACTTTTATCATTTTTTTAAAAATTGAGATCATCTGCAATTCCAGATTATGCCAGTCAGAAGCCTGTTTAAAATCATCTTTCTTAAATCTGCAAAGAGAAAGATAAAATGCATATCTGTTCTGAGGACCATAAATCTTCAGAGAAACAAATAACCATAGATAAAACTGTACAAGTTATTTAGTTCTCCACTGGAAGAGGTTTATTAATGTAAAATTTCTAGTCCACCGTGTCATGATTTGGTTAGCACTCTGTATCTCATTTGCGCAATGGTACCTCAAGCAAAGAGCTGATCGCTTCAGAGTTTGAACTTTATCAGTTGTGTAGTTCAGTTGTAATCTAAATGCAAGGAATAGAACAAAAGCCACTCTCCAAAAATAGTCCAAAACTATGGTTTAGGTCACCCCCGATACTATTTGTTTCTTTTCTTAATGAGATGATATATCCTAATGTTTTTACCACTTCAGTTTAGCTGTTAATTGCTTTGTAATATATTATTTCAATAGAAAGCAGTCTTATTATCTAGTAATCTTTCAGCTATAAATGAACTGAACAAATAATGTTTGTGGCCTCCGGTGTATCAGTTTAATTAGGAGCTACCCCAATGGCCCTAATCATGGTTGAGGTTCTCTAGTGTGATTTTAGCTATTAAGTTTTGAGATTCAGCTAGATTTTCAAAGGGAAAAAAGACTGTCAAACACACATTTAAACGTGTTTAATGTGTTAAATACACATATTTAAATGTATAAAAATGAAAAATATAGATTATATTAAGGAAAATCACTTTAAAGGAGTGATTAACTAAAAACTGCTCTGTTTCTCACCATTAGCTGCTTGTTCTTTTTTTATGTCTCCTTTGTATCTTCTCACAAGGGCCCCTTTTGAAGAATACTCCCTTTTCTTTTCCTCTCATTATTGTTGGGTAAAGGAGCATGGCCACTAAACTAGTGTCCTCTTTGTCAAAAGCAAGTGATTTGAATCCTGATGCTCTGTCTGAAGTATGACTCTCTTTGCTGTGACCCTCCCAGTCTATAAGCCTCTACGTTGTAGCATCCTAAGTAGGAAGTGAGTGACCTGCAGTAAGAGTTGCTGAAACAGGGAGACAGAATTTAGATACTTAAAATTTTTTTCTAGTGTAATGTGTTTGGGATTTGGAAACATTAGGAGTTGTATAGTCGATTCGCTTTTAAAAATATTTGTTTTGAAATTACATAAAATACGTAAATGAATGAACTATATGGTACATACTCCAGAATCAAATCTGAATTTAGGGATTTATATTTTTTCAGAATATGGAAACTTCAAGCAAAATGTCCTTTTACCAAAGGATGATAAATCTTCCCTATCTGCTTTTTCTTGGGAAATAAGTGAAAAATCTATTTCTAACATAGTAATATAGTATATATTGATACCTGCAAAACATTATGTGAATCTAGTTAGACGCCAGCACTTTCAATTACACTGTTAGCCAGTTTTTAAAAAAGATTTTTAGAAGCTTTCAACTGTAGACTTTTGTCTTGTTGAATGAACTTCAGCTACACTAAATTTTAAGTAAATTTGTGATGACTGAGCAATATACATTGGCTGAGCTAGAATCCAATAACCCACAGGACAAATTAATTTTCAACAAAAAGGGCAGAAACCTCAAGTGCCATAAGTATATGGAGTCTCATTCTATCTCTCTGGAGCCATTTTTGCAAATCACTACAGCTATTCATAATCTAAATCAGTCTCCTTTAGCAGCAGAAAGATCTTTTTTCATGACAAAACAGAAGATGACATTCATTAGTGCCTAACTTGCATAAGCTACCTTAAATTTATTGGTGCTCTTCTACTTATCTGAGTAAGAATTCCTTTGTCTATAGCTATAGGAAAATTCCAGTTGTACTACTTAAAAATATAAAGTGTCACTTTTATCAGAACTTTTGGCAGTTTACTTTATTTTGGAAGTAAAACTGGTTGTTAAGGTTTTAAGACTTCCAATGGGCATTGTTTCAATCATATTTAATAGGTGCCTAGGACTGTAATAGGATCATGTATCAGATTCTCAGCTGCCAAAAAAAAAAAAAAATCCACATTTTCATCCGTGCACTGCTGGGGTGGCATGTGGGGGAACCAACCTTTGTGGGGGCGGATATGGCTAAATGCATCATCTTGCCTGCAGCTGCGGACAGACCTAAAGCCACCCAGCCTGTTTGCTCATTGTATTCAAGGGTTATGTGTGATTTTAAAAGGGTCAAAATGCTTATATTATTTTGAGCTGTTCTAAGCCTTTTTCCCTAGGAAAGAGCCCAGTCAGTGGGAAACTTAGTCTTATGTTTACAGTCTTCTGATTAGAACCCTTCTTTTGTTGCTCAGATTTTCTTTCCAGTTTATAAGAACCAGGCTTGGATCTGTCTGGAAAAATTAAGTTGTAGCTACATCATTAGGACCATGTTTTTTTTTTTTTTGCTTTTTGTCCCCTCCCACCCCCATCCATGCTGGTTAAAAAGAAATAAGGAAAAGCTGAGTATACTTCAATTTTGCAATGATAGTTTTTGTTTTCTTCTGACAATCAGGTGCTTGGCCTGGTGAGACAGTGAGGAGAATTATCCAGCAAGAGTTATGTTGGCAGGGCAAAATGGCACCTTGGTGCATCTACGTAGAGCAGGAGAATGTGGGTATGGCCTTGATTGAACCTGACTTGGCTGTGGCTTTACAGTAAGGTAAGATAACCAGATCCTAACACTTCTTTTTCTGTGTCTACACAGCATCTCTAATGCCTGAATTCACATCTCCATCTGCTACTAGTCATCATTTATCACAGATGGTAACATTGAGGTAAGACTTGGATATGACCTGGAATGAAGGGAGAACTGAATAGTACCACAGGTGGTGTAGCCCACAAATTGGAAGACATCTTATACTTTAATTACAACAAAAATAAAGTTATTTTAACTATGGGAAATTTGGGATTTAAGGGAGACGAGAAAAGGGAGCTTAGGGATAGTTTCTAGTCACATATCTGCATGAGGACTTCAGAGGCTGATCTTTGCTGTCCTGGTTTTTCTCCTCCTTCACTGCTCCTTTTAAAGTTCCCCCTCATCTCTTTAATCTGTAAATGTTGGGGTGCCCTAGAGCTTAGTCCTCAGCCTTTTTTCTTCTCTTCTATGTTTATACCCCTTGATGATTTCCTCCAGTTTCATGACCTTAAATACCATCTATATGGTGCCTACTTCCAAATGTATAACTCCAGCTTGACTTTTTCCCTTAACTAGCTGCTTTACATCTCCAGTTGGATATCTAGGAGGCATCTCAAATGCAATACAATCAAAGTTAAACCCCTGATTTCTCCTCCCCATCCGGCCTGCCCCCCCCCCAAGAAAAATCTGCCTTCTTCACAGTCTTCTGTCTCAGTAAAGGGCAGTTCTAGCTACTCAGATGCTCAGGCCAAAACCCATTAAGTCACCCCTGATTCCTCTTTCTCTCTTTCTCATGCCTTGTATCAATTCCATCAACAAATCCTGCCATCTCTACTTAAATATACAGCTAGAAAAAAAAAATATATATATATATATATACATCTAGAAACCAGCCTCTCCTCAGCACTCCACTGCTACCATCCTGTTCCAAGCCTCTGTCATTTCTCACCTGGATTATTGCAATAGCTTCTGTACTTAAGTTCTTGTCCCCCTATAGTCTATTCTCAACATAGCAAACAGAGTGATCTTTTAAAAACCATGTCAGGGACTTCCCTGGTGGTCCAGTGGCTAAGGCTCCATGCTCCCAATGCAGGGGGCACAGATTGGATCCCTGGTCAGGGAACTAGATCCCACATGCCACAACTAAGAGTTTGCATGCCACGACTAAAGATTCTGCATGCCACAACTAAAAAAACAAACAAAAAACATGTCAGAACCCTCAAATGGGGTCCCAGTCACTCAATATGGAAACCAGAGTCCTCATGATGACTAACAAGGTCCTTCATGTTCTGGTCCCCAGTTACCCTGCTGACCTTGTCTCCTCCAGCTCTGTCCATCGCTCACTCTTCCTCAGCCACCTGGCCTCCTTGTCCCTCAAACATGCCGAGTAGGCTCCTGCCTTAGGTCTCTGTACTTGCTTTGCCCTCTGCCTAGAACTCCCTTCCCCAAGATATTCTCATGGTTTGTTTCCTTACCACTTTTAGGTATTTGCATGCATATCACCTTGACACCAGTATCTTATTTGACCACCTCATTGATGACTGCACCCCCCTCACTGCCACATCCACATCAGGCTCTTCCTATTTCTGTTCTGTTTTACCTTTCTCCATAGCACTTGTCACCATCTGGCATTCTGTGTGTTTTATTTGCTTGTTTATTGTGTCTTGCCCTGTAGAATGTAAATTCCTAGGGACCAGGGGGTTTTGTATGTTTTGTTTACTTTTGGATTCCTAGCACCTGGTATAGTGCCTATAATATATTAGACCTCAATAAATATTTGTTGAATGCATAAAAGAAGGGCTTGGGGTAGTTCATAGCACATAATGAGCACTCAATAGATGTTTATTATTTTAAAAGTTGTCATTGTGCATAGTATAGGATAACTATAAGCCAAGAGTCTACTTATACATATTAATGGCCCTATAACTTTGTATGGTAAAGCTCCACTATTATTTCACTTTAGCCTCAAAATATCTCTTCTGGAATATACCAGTGCTTAGCACCATGCTTTGTACACTCTCAGTAAATGTTTGATAAAATGAGTTGTTCAGTTTCTGAGTTGAGAATATCGTCTTTAGAAGGCCAAGACCAGAAACCCAGTGTTCTTTGGGACCAGCTTCCTGATTAAATCTTTTCAAAACAAAAGCAATAAGGGTAGCAGAAATTTAAAGGTTAGAATTTCCCCTTCTTCCATTCTAAGACTAAGTTCTTAGCCCTGGGTCCTTTTTATTTAACTTAAAATTACTGGGCAGTTTCAATAGTTTCACTTTGTTTTTCATTGTAGAGCTTGGTGTCCATGTGTATTACAATACAAAGTCCAATATCATAGCAAATGATAAACATGTTCATGAAGATCCCTCTGTCAGGTCAGTTCAACAAATATAGAGATCTACTTACACTAAACTAAGTGCAAGGAATTTGTAGATGAATATTACTTGGTTCTGCCTTTGAGGAGCCTAAAAACAGTGGAGAAGACAGACATAACTAATTGTATTTCAATACAGCGTAATAAATGCTGTAAGAGGACCATGTGCAGAGGCGTAGAGGTAGCAAGTAGGAAGGAATGATTAACTTTGGGAGATGGGGTGAGTTGGGGAGGAGATTAAAAGAAGGCTTCTTAAAGGTTATACCCAAGCAAAGCTTTTATGTACGAAAAAGTGTAAACATGAGTTATGGTGAGTAAGGTGGGGGCTGGAGAGGAAGAAGGCATCTCAGAAAGAGGGAACAGTGTGCGCAGGTGCAAAGCTGCATAACAGTATAGTATGCTCAGAAAAGTCACAAATAGTTTGGTATTACTGAAGCAGAAGGTGTGAGTGAGTGTGTGTGTATGTGTGTGTGTGGTGTGTAGGGTGTGGTGGCATGAGTGGGAAGTCATAGAATATGAGGCTGCAGGACTTTCCATGCAACATTAAGAGCTCCCATGTGGTCAGTGGGGAGCTATTCAAAACAGAAGCCAAGTTCTCAAAACTACTCTTCTTGCACTACAGAGGGTGTATTGAAGGAGATAAGAGGGGAGGTAAGGAGTCTACTCAGGAGGCTATTGAAAAAGTCCCAGGGTAAGCTGATGATGGCCTGAACTAAGGCAGTGTTACTGGGGATGGAGAAGAAGCAAGGACTTTTGAGACATTCTTCAGAGACTCAGGCAAAACACATTTGGTTGATTGCATTTAGGGGGCACGAGGAAGACAAACACCTACTTGCTTCATAAAAATACATTTCTTAGTTCCAGATTCTAAATAAGTTGGAGTGTTATCATTTGATGAGAAGGGGAGTTCTGAGACAGAAGCTATGGCAGGCCTCTGCACCCCACAGGTCCACGGAAGAGCTGGGTTCCTCTGGGGTTTCGTCTCCAGAGCGGAATTGTTGGTTTCCAAGGCAAAGAACCCTAACCTGGTCTTTAAGAGCTGGAGGGAGTCTCAGAGGTCATTTAGTCCAAGCTTCTACCTAATGCAGGAACCATTTCTGTAGTATCCTGGACATAAGATCATCCAGCCTCAGCCTGAAATCCACTTCCAGAGATGGGGATTTTGCCACTTCTTAAGGCAGCGCCTTCCACCTTTGAACAGTTCTATTAGGAAGTTCTGCTTTACACTGAGCCAAAATTGGCCTTCTAATCTTTGGTTCTGGTTATATCCCATTATGCCACACAAGTGTGATTCTTTTTCAAGAAGAAGTCTTACTCAGAAATTAAAGATGACTTTTGGATCCCCACGCGGTTTCCTTAGCTCCAGTTGCTCCTTGTGGGACATGGTTTCTGGACTCCTTACATCTTGTTTGTGCTTCTGGAGACAAGCATGAAATGTCAGTGATCCTCTTCAGAAGCAGCACCAACAACCCATCATAATACAGTGGGCCCACTCCTGCGATGTGGAGCCCGCAAATGTGGAGAGCCAGCTGGACTACACTATTTTATATGAGATATTTGAGCATCCACAGATTTTAGTAGCTGCGTGGGGTCCTGCAGTTAATCCCCTGCAGATACCAAGGGATGACTGTACTACCCACAAGAGCCTAGTGGTCCGGACGTGCGTTTTCATCAATGTAGCCTGAGGTTCGTAGGGTTTTTTTAGCAGCCAAATCATTAACACCTGCTGAGTTTCTGGTCACCAAAACCCCTGAACTAAGTCTTTTTTACCCTGTCAGTCCTATTCAGTTCAACTGATTTTTAGAATCTATGTGCAGGACTTACATATGTTCCTGTGAAACTTCACCTTCTTGGGTTTGTAGACCCAGAGTTTGTCTGTGATGAAAGTTTACTGATTCAAGACTCAAACAATCATAGTAACCACACTTTTAGTTTGATAAGTGTTCCTGGAGGTTAACCTCTAATTGCATCTCCCCTTCACCTTCGTCTGAGGCTTATATTCCTTTCTTGTCTCGACATTTTCCTGATCCCAGAGCATCTCAGGAACTTTCACTGACAGTTTGTTCTACTGCAGCAGCTGATGTGGCTCCACACGTGTTGCCCCTTAGCCTCTGTTGTTGCTGCCACTGCCCTGCTCTCACTCCTGGTGAGGGCCGCTGACTTGGGTGTATCTTTGGAGTTTGTCACTCCGCTGTGCACTGCTCATTCCCACATGTTTGGTGACATTGTTACCATCCATTTTGCTTCTAGGCATGCTAGTCCTTCCTCTTCTCCAGCAGGCCCTGCGCTCAGACGGGGAAGACCTCCACCCCCAAGCATCACACTTCTTTAATTATATGCCACAGAGGAAGGCATACTTTCTGTGTGTGCATGCATGTGTGTACATGTTTTAATACTCCCCATCAGTGTTACACACCCTATTTATTTCACCCTACCTTTAGGTTGTTGACAGGCTCCCTACCTCATCCCAGGATTCCTTCAGGGCTGAGACAGAAGACAATTCAAGTGGTAAGCAACAGTCATAAGCTCTGTTGAGGGCTTGGCATAGAGTCGTTGCTCAGTGCCCAGAGTATATCACCCCAAATCGTCACTTCCCACGAGTCCTCCACCAGTGCCCCTGGTTTGGACTGGTGCCCTTCCTCTAGCTATGGAAGATGAATTCCGCAACCCCCTCCTTTGTTCGCCCTTTCGGAGCCCTGCACGAGGAGTTGAAGAGCAACGTTTGTTCCCTAGAGTCAGGCCAAGAGTCTTTGTCTTGGAAGTAAAAGCAGATCCAACCTCTATACTCTCTTTTTGGACTTTCCCCTCTTCACACAAACACGGTTTGCTCTGGAGGCTCTAATTGGCTGAATTCTTTTTTTTTTTTTAAACATCTTTATTGGAGTATAATTGCTTTACAATGGTATGTTAGTTTCTGCTTTATAACAAAGTGAGTCAGCTATACATATACACATATCCCCGTATCTCCTCCCTCTTGCATCTCCCTCCCACCTTCCCTATCCCATCCCTCTAGGTGGTCACAAAGCACCGAGCTGATCTCCCTGTGCTATGCAGCTGCTTCCCACTAGCCATCTATTTTACATTTGGTAGTGTATATATGTCCATGCCACTCTCTCAACTAATTGGCTGAATTCTGAGGCAGATTCCCAGAAGGTTCACTGCTCCAGTCTGTGAGACTCATCATGTGTCTGTTATTGAATGTGTGTGTTTTATCCAGCCTAAGAAACTTGCGTTTGGAGGTTGGCCCTGACTGTAGCACCCTCTTCGCCTTGGCAGTTGTGGCTTAACCTCCTGTAGCATAACTTCCCCTCTCTACAAAATGAGGAGGATGATACCCTTTCTTTCCTCAAAGGGTTTCTTAAGAACCGAATGAAATACTCTATGCATTTTACAAGTTCTAAGGAACAATGCAGGTATTATTATTTACTAGAATTGTCCATGGTCCAAATCAGCTCTAAGAGTCTAACTCAGGCTGCTGGAAAATATGTGACCAATGGGAGGAAGGAAGCTAGTCCCTTGGGGGCTACAAAACTGTCACAGGGTCAGAATCTCCAAATTTTAGAGTAGATGGGGCCTAACAGATCACTTGATCCAACGCCCTCACTTTGCTGAAAAATCAGACGAGAGGAGCAGGGGACTTGCCTTGAGATTTGCTTGGGTCAGAGGATCCGCAGAGAAGTAACAATCCTCAAAGCTGGAGAAGGCGAGAGGCCAGCCAGCAATCGGGAAACGTGTCCAGCCTCTCCCAAGGTCAGGGAAACTATCGATCTTTCTAGCAGGTGGATGGTTTTTTAACTGCTTTCCTTACCTTGAGAGCTTCCTCTGGCTCACAGGCTCCTCGAAGACCCACCTGTGTCCTTTTAGAGATTGGCTTTCCCAAGTAAGCATAACCGTGCTGTCTCTCAGCTGCGCTGCTGCATAGTGGATGAGGGCTTCACTCTGGATCAGCCCGAGACTCCAGTGCCAAGCCTCTGATACATAGTGTGGGGACTGCAGGGCATCCAAGTTGCAGCAGAAACAAGATGAGCTTGTGGCCTCGGGCTTCTAAGCTGCCCCTCAACCCACACTTCAAAGAAAGTTATTACACAAGAGTTAGACTAAATCAAACCAAACTGCAATGTTTGCGTACTGTGGCCCATTTTCAGATCTCACTGTGTCTCACCACTTGTCCCTCAGAAACCTAGCTGGGAGTAGAACAAAAGGACCCAATGATAATTTAGTTGCAGGTCTTTAAAAATGAGCCCAACTGATTTATTTTGAAATTTCAGTTAAGCATGATGTCAAGAAAATCTCTCTGGCTATTTATCATCTTTTTTTCCTCTTGTATAGTCTGAATAGGCAGGATAAAATTAGAAACTGGCTATTCACATGCTTCCAGCTTTTGTTGTAGGCAGATGTTGTTACTAGAATATCAGAATGTTAAGATGTTTTGATGATCATTCTCTGCCAAAAAATACTCATTGTAGCAAGAAAGGTCTTTACTATGCCATTTACTTTCTTTATTAGCAGTGTTATACAGGTGCTGTAGGAAGAGGTACAATAAATGGTCTAAAGATATATATTTCACTTTGGTGAGAACTGCTACTCCCATTTTTCCAAATCACCACAACCTGAAAGCATGAAAAATGGCATTTTTCTTTTGTAGCTTTGAACAGTGGATATAAGATCTGTACGTTTTTTGAATCATCAAAGAGATAAAGCTTATATTCATTGTTGTCTAGTGTTCAGCATATTTTGTAGGATGGTTTAGAAAACTTTGTATGGTACATATGGTACACCTTTCATTTAATCTAGTAATTGAACCATTAAAACCCATACCTCCTAGCCATTCTCCATACATTCGTTATGTGCAACAGGGTTGCTTCTAGACACTCTTTTAGTTCCAACTATGAATCACTGCAGTGTCTCAGAATCGTGGAGGGTTGGAGCTGGGAGAGATCTCCCAGCGGCATGAGGAAGGAAACTGAGACCACAAAGACAGGTAATTTACCCAAGGCTGCACAGACAGTTACTCAGAACCATGGCTAGGATTCAGGTTGGATGCTCTCTGCTTCCATCCCATATGTGGCACCTCGCTTATTAGATCAAGGATGACAGACTGGAAAACCAAAATCGAAGAATTTTATGTGAGCAGAGACAAGAGTGAACTTTTAAATTGCAAACCCAAAGGCCAATACGTTAAAAAAAAAAGTCAAACCAAGCATCCAGCCCAAAAGGGGGAATGAGAGGCTGCAAAGCCCAGGGAAAAGTTATGACCTGGGTCCGAAGAGAAGAGGAGATGGGGACTTTTTGACTTCCGTTGACTAGACACATCTGTGGTGCAAGAACGGAATATTTTCATGGTTCCCTTTCCATATTTCTTTTTATTGTTCCAATATTTGTGCACCGTCCTTAGATTTTGACTTGCTTTGTTTTGGAAAAGTTAAAGACTGAGATGCCGCTAAAGAGATTCTCATCCTCCGCCCTGGTCAGCAGCCTGCCCCTTTCCGTAGGTGCTGCCACACTTATCTTCTGAGCCAGAACATTAATCAGTCCATCACCCAGTCTTTACTCAAACTTAGCCCCAGATACAAAGAGTATCACGTAGTCACTGCTCTCAAGGAGATCATAATCTGTTTCGGAGGTTTCAGAGGATATTATTGGAAGAGTCAAAGAAATATCTGATTATCAGTGGGTTCCACAACTCAGAGAGGTTGATTAATCGGTCCAGTTGGAGAGACGAGACTAATTTACAGAATCAGCCAAATAAGAACAGTATATGATATTCAATACATTTGTGAGATCAAGGTGGGTCAGCTTCCCAGACAGCTTCCAGAATGAGGTGGGGTTTTTAGGTGTGTCTTGAAGGGGAGAAGATGTCTGGATAGGTAGAAAGGAAAGGGCAAGTGTGCCTGACTGGGAGAATACAGTGGATTGGAAACTAAAATGTATTAAGCAGAATGCATATACATTAGGCACCTTATTACATATGATCTCATTTAATCTTCACAACAAAACAGTGAAGTGAAGATTATCCTCTCCATGTTACAGGTGAAAACAGATCCAGGAAGGTTAGGTGCCTTGTATACAATTGCGAGATTGGCAAAGCCATATTAAGAACCCCAATCATTTCGTCACGGATATGAAATGTATAGTATGGGGAATATAGCCAATAATTTTGTTATATCTTTGTATGGTGACAGATGGTAACTAGACTTGTCATGGTGATCATTTAGAAATGTATAGAAATATTGAAGCACTATGTTGTGTAACATGAACTAACATAGTTTGTAGGTCAATTATATTTCAAAAACAAACAAACTCACAGAAAAAGAGATCAGATTTATGGTTACCAGAGGCGGGGTATGGGGGTAGGAGAATTGGATGCAGGCAGTCAAAAAGTACAAAGTTCCGGTTATAAGATAAATAAGTACTAGGGATGTACTGTACAGCATGATAAAGATAATTAGCACTGCTGTATGGTGTATAGGAAAGTTGTTAAGAGAACAAATCCTAAGAGTTCTCATCACAAGGAACAAAATTGTTTTTCTTTTTCTTTAATTTTTCATCTTTATGAGATTACTCATATTCACTAAACCTCTGGGAATCATTTCATGATGTATGTAAAGTCAAATTATGCTGTACACCTTAAACTTTCACAGTGCTGTATGTCCATTATATCTCCATACAACTGGAAGCAGAAAAGTAGAACCCAGGCCATTTGACCTCAAAAGCTTCTTGCTGAGAAGCGGAGCTCATATGGTGACAGTAGAGCTAAATCCTGTCAAGTTACGATCATAACGAACCTTTATTGAGCACTTACTATGTGCCAGTCAGGATGTAAGCTCTTTATCTCATTTAATACTCAAAATAACCCTCTGGGAGGGTATTGTTGCTACGCTCACTTTACAGTTGAGGAACCTAAGGTTATAAGTAGTTTGTCAAGGGAATTCCCTGGTGGTCCAGTGGTTAGGACTCCATGCTCTCACTGCCAAAGGCCTGAGTTCAATCCCTGGATGGGGAACTAAGATCCCACAAGCCGCATGGTGCGGCCAAAAAAACAAAAATAGTTTATCAAGGTTCATACAGATAATGGGTGGCTGAATTGGAAAGATTTGAAATTCAGATCTAATCTGTTTGACTCCAGAGCCCCACTCTTGAAACATGCTAGAAAATTAGCACTTTGTGAGTGTTCACAGCGTGCCAGGCACTGTGCTGAGCACTTTATGTGCATCATCCCATTCAATTCCACAGAAACCCTGTGAAGGACATACAATATTATTTTCTGTATTTTACAATGAGGAGCGAAGTCACGGGTGAACTGAAGCTCAGGAAGGTTTAGTAAGTAGTCCAAGGTCACAGTTTGGCAGGGCTGAAATCTAACCCAAGTCTTCTGGCTCTGGAACCTGGACTCAGAACTCCTGTGGTACAGTTTACCCAAACCAGGAATTCTGGGAGTGAAGGACTAAAGTCACTTCTCTTAACTATTCCCTCTCCTCCCACTGTATTTCTTATCTTCTCCTCAGTCATTATTTTTTCATGCCTTTTAGTGGCTCCCTTATTACTTCAGATTCTCATATACATTGGACCCAAATCACTATTTAAAGAAAGCCTGGGATAAATGTTTTTTGTAATGTTATAAATGGAGGTAATGTGAGTAAGTCCTCATTTATTCATCAAACTTTTATTGAGCCCCTACTGAGGGCTGCTCAGGGTGCTGGGAATATAAAGACACAAAGAAAAAGTCCTTCTTGGTAAGCTGGGACAAAGTAAGAGAGTAGCATTGACATATATACACTACTAAATGTAAAATAGGTAGCTGGTGGGAAGCAGCCACATAGCACAGGGAGATCAGCTCGGTGCTTTGTGAACACCTAGAGGGGTGGGATAGGGAGGGTAGGAGGGAGGCTCCAGAGGGAGGGGATATAGGGTTATATGTACATGTATAGCTGATTCGCTTTGTAATACAGTAGAAACTAACACACCATTGTAAAGCAATTATATTCCAATAAAGATGTTAAAAGAAAAAAAGAAAAATTGCTTCTCTTCAGGGACTGCACAGTCTTGTGACGAGGATAGACACTAGGCCCATAGACAGTAACTGAAATACAGTGTGATAAATCGTGTGATAGAGGTAGGGACAGAGTAACGTCAGAACACAGAGAAGGGGCATCTGACTCAGGATGGGGTATTGGTGGGAGTTGGGGAAGGTGTCCCAGAGCAAGTGATGCTTCAAAAAACTGTTCTGTATCCAACAGGCTGTTTATGGCATTTTGAAGCCGTTAGTTCAAGATGGTCAATACAATGTCACTTAACTGCATTTTCTCTCTTTTACACACACACACACACACACGCACACATGCGAGTCTTTCTCTCACACAACTTTTACTAGCTCATTGCACAATTTCTTTCTTTCTGTTATATTGAAGTATAATTGATTTACGTGTTAGTTTCTGGTGTACAGCAAAGTGATTCAGTTTTATATATATATATTTATATATATATAGTTTTTCATATGCTTTTCCATTTTGGCTTATTACAGGATATTGAATATAGTTCCCTGTGCTATACGGTAGGACCTTTTTGTTTGTTGATCTTATATATAGTAGTTTGTTAATCTCAAACTCCTAATTTATCCCTCCCCCACCCTCTTTCCCCTTTGGTAACCATAAGTTTGTTTTCTATGTCTGTGAGTCTGTTTTTCACAATTGCTTTATTAAACTTATAAAGTCAACACAAAGACAGTGGTTTATGAAAACAACACGTAGGGCTTTTTTGCTGGTGATATCAGATGTGCTGTTCTTGAATAATTCCCTTATTTGAACAAAGCAGCAAGCTCGGCTGATGAAGCACCGAGTTGAGGGTATCTCTTTTTTTTTTTTTTTTTGGCGGTACACGGGCCTCTCACTGTTGTGGCCTCTCCTGCTGCAGAGCACAGGCTCTGGACGCGCAGGCTCAGCGGCCATGGCTCACGGACCCAGCCGCTCCGCGGCATGTGGGATCTTCCCGGACTGGGGCACGAACCCGTGTCCCCTGCATCAGCAGGCGGATTCTCAACCACTGCGCCACCAGGGAAGCCTGAAGTTATCTCTTATCACCTGTGAAGTTTAGACTGAGAGACACTTCCAAGTTCTTTCTGTATTTCTTCATTATTTAAAAATTTTTAAAAGTCAACTTTATTGCAATATAATTTACAGATAATAAAATTCAATTTTAAGGGTATAACTTGATGAGTTTTGACAAATGTATGCAATTGTGTAATTATCATTACAATCAAGATATAGAATATTTCCAAAACCTGAAACAGTACCCTTGTGTCTGAATCCAGTCACTGTATTCAGTCATAGCAAGAGCTGTAGCGGGTAACCGTTAAAGAAATTAAATGGCTGGAGAGAGCATGACCAATCTAAGGAACTAACATTTATTGAGCACTTTCTGGATGCTTAACCTAAGTACATACACAGATTTGTTTACACCCCCTATAAACCATGTGGGGGTTTTATCTCCATTCTACAGAAGAGGAAATTAAGGCTCAGAGAATTTAAATCACTTGCTCAAGGTCATTGAGCTAGAAGTGGTGGAGCCAGAATTCTACCCAGTTTATGTTTCCCACATTATCTTCTCACTGCTAATATATAGAGGAAAAGGTATAAAGAAATATGGGAATACTCAATGCTCTGTGGTGATCTAAATGGGAAGGAAAGCCAAAAAAGAGGGGATATATGTATATGTATAGCTTATTCACTTTGCTGTACAGTAGAAACTAACACAACATTGTAAAGCAACTATACTCCAATAAAAATTAAAAAAAAAGAAAAAGAAATATGGGAAGCCAAACACAGAAGACTAGATTCCATCTGATTCTATTCATATGAAATTCTAGAAAAGGTAAAACTAGTGATCGAAAGCAGATCATTGGTTATCAGGGGTGTGGGAAGAGGATTAACTGCAAAGGGGCACGAGGAAACTTTTTCAGTTTATGGAAATATTCTACATCTTGATTGTAGTTACACAATTATATACATTTACCAAAACTCATCAAAATGTATGCTTAAAGTTGAATTTTATTATATGCAAATTATACCTCAATAAAGTAATTTTAAAAATCTAAAAAGAAAAAATATAGAAAGACCTTGGAAATATCTTTTGGTTTAAAAGTCACAACAAAATTGTCACCTTTAAAAATGTAACTTTTGCCATATTGAATAATGAAAGTATAGAAATATTTTTTATGAAATGATGCTAAAATTTTAAAAGGCTGGCAAAATAAATCAGTGCTCATTATGACTTTGAAATTAAATCAGCAAACTGTTTTCTTGCATGAAATGAACAATTCAGTATATACATTTCTGAATCTGTTGCAAATGTCTGGTGTACAAGGGTCTGATTAAGCATGATCCAAAAAGAGCTTGCAAGTAGGACTGTTTACTAACATTTCAATTTCTGTGCCTCATTTATTAGACTTAGAATAAAAGGGCTGTTTGGGATTGTCTTTAACCTAGATGATATTTCCACTGAAGCAGCAAAATGGCTCTTAGTTGCTTAAGTGAAGAGAGCATGTTGATGTGTCCTTCTTTGGGCTAAGAGCTCAGAGCCTAAACCATTATGCTAATTCAAGCATTATATACACCAAAGTATTTATGGGACTGACACAAGTGATGTTGTAGGTAAAGGACTGTGAAATGGTCTGTAAACAGAGAGAATTGATTTGAGGCCCAAAAGCAGTGCTGTTAAAAGTCACAGCCATTGAACAGCCAACCCTACAATTTCTATCCAGATTGTCAAACTGGGTCAGACAAGTGTCAGCAGGGCTGCCATTAGAGATCAGATGGGTGATTTAATAATATGTAAACGAGCCACATAAACAGGTAATTCTCATGGTAGAGGTCCATACCCACCTGGGGTGTGTGTGTGTGTGTGTGTGTGTGTGTGTGTGTGTGTGTGAATTCTCATTATGGAAACTTCACAGTGCCATATTCAGTCAAATATCAATGCATTGGTTTTTGATAAAAGAAAAACTTCCAGCCAGTATAAGTTAGACAAGAGAGCAGCAGTGCAACATAAAGACATCCAGGGAGAATGAATCTGTAATCATACGGGGAAGGAAGGACAATCAGATCCATGCATTTGACCATCTAGACTTTGACATCATTTGTTTAAATGCATCTCTTTCTACAATAGGACTGTACATTTTTTGAGCCAACCTCAAAATAATTATGTAAGTCTCCTCATCATCCGCATTACCAGCATGCCTCACTTAGGACATCAAAAAAAAATGGAATCAATTGTTTTAAAAGCTAGGTGGACTTTGAGTTCAGATCCCTACTCTGCCACTTACTGACTTGGGGCAAGTTGTACAACCTCCCTGCACCTCAGTTTCTTCCTCTGTAAAATGGGGCATTGACCTCACAGGATTATTGTGGGGCTGAATACATATAAGAATACCTGGCACAAAGTAAGCATTCAAAAAAGGGTGAATATTACTGATACGTATTTGGCCTCATAAACTTTTTTTTTTTTTTTTTTTTTTTGCGGTACGCGGGCCTCTCACTGTTGTGGCCTCTCCCGTTGCGGAGCACAGGCTCCGGACGCACAGGCTCAGCGGCCATGGCTCACAGGCCCAGCCGCTCCATGTGGGATCTTCCCGGACCGGGGCACGAACCAGTGTCCCCTGCAACGGCAGGCGGACTCTCAACCACTGCACCACCAGGGAAGCCCGGCCTCATAAAGTTTTGATTTATGCCTGATATAATTTCTGTGTCAGTTCAATTTTATTCTTTCTTGGGATTCACAGAGATTATTAACATTCTAGGGAGTTTATTGGATATATATGGTATTTTAAAAAACAGCTCAAAGTATTCTCTCTTAAACTAGAAAATTCACTAAAGTGTATATTTTCTAACAGTGACAACAACAAACAGCTCACAGTTAACTCCTTTTAACTTTTCCTTTTTTCCCCAGTGAAGGTCCTCTGTCATAGGGTTAGGTTCTACACCAGGAGCACATCTTTCTCATTTGGTTTCAATGTTAGTGCAGCTTACAGAGGAGTTCTCCATGAGTGGAATAACAGTGACGTCCTGTGCTGATTGATGTGAATCAGTTAAATTCTTCAGGCCCCTCTCTTGGACAAGAACCTCTACAATGCTTTTCCTCTTATTAGATTGACATCTTATGTTAATTTGCTGCCATTCCAAGCAAAGCTTTTAGAGTATAGCTCTGCTTGTACTGGTTAACAGTTTTAATTTAAATATCATTTTCTGGGTATACACCTGCTCAGGAAATTTTGATAAATTTCAGAATTACGAGTCATTGTATTTAAAATGGCACAGTGTGAAATCAAGACATGGTTTAACCATCCTATGACTTAGCTGTTCTTGTAACTGTCTTCCTTGAGAATGTGCATTAATGAGAAGATAAGATTTTGATTTAATTTTAATCTGTTAGCTCATCAGTTCTAGGGGTAAATTGTATTATGGTATTTTCTGAGCACTTAACATGTGAGATTCTATCAAGGGTAATACAGTGTGTGGTTCCAAAAAAAGGTTCTGTTTTAAAGTTTCTAACGTGCTACAAATGCATATTTTAGGAAATATTTTTAAATGTACACAAGACATCCCTTAATCATAGATGAAAGAATTTTCCCAATTTCTTTCTCAACATTTTTGAGCTAGAGGTTTCTTTGAAACTTTGAATATACACAGATTGTTTCAGAGATGCTGTTATTAATAGCTGGGGGGAAAAGCCAATAATAGGACCAGAGATGATTTCTAGAGGTTATTTTGTTTCAATCCTTTCCATAGGCAGGGCTATGTCCAATAATTTTGGACCAATAGGGATCTAGCTTATTTATAAAGGTATTTTAGAGATTTCACAGCCACACATAGTAACCCATTCAGAGATTCTATAATCCAGGCCAATAACTCTTCAATAAAGTTTAAACCAAATCAGAATGATCCCAA
This sequence comes from Mesoplodon bidens, assembly GCF_964165515.1. NCBI lineage: Eukaryota > Metazoa > Chordata > Mammalia > Artiodactyla > Ziphiidae > Mesoplodon > Mesoplodon bidens. The sequence continues at coordinate 132,790,478 of NC_138177.1, read as the reverse complement.
AGTACAGCTTTATAGATTGGGCCCCTTCTGTCCTCTAGGCAGTCAAAGAGACGTACAAACAGCTTGAACTGGTTCTCTGGTCCCCTTAGGTCACAGAGAAAAAGCCTTTAAGTCTACGAGGGATGACAAATAGCTTTCAGTGTGAGTGTCAATTCTCATGGATCAGTGGTAGTTGCCTGGAGCAAGGTGTTAGAGGACTTGAGGCTCTGTCCAGGATCAGCAGGAAATCGTGCCATGATCTATTAGCAATGCCTGCCATGGTGAAAGGGTGGAAGGTGGGAGCAGCTTTTTTGCTAGGACATGCCATTCTGAATTTGTATGTTGTATGTTCTTCCCTGTTGCCCATTTTTCTCAGCTGAAGTTACTTTAGCTAGCAAACCAGTACCAGTCTAGGTTCCTACAAAGTGGATGTGTTCTTCCACCTGCATCACATTTTAAAATTTTTGTGTAGATTTGGAAAACATCCTGGGTGCTTTTTTTCCCCCCAAAAGATAAAGAATAAGAGTTTCTTCTGAAAGCCTGACACTTTTACTTCACTGAACAAATATATGGAGTACCTACTATGTGCCAGTCATGTGCCAGACATGTACCAGGCATGTATGGGTAAGCATGAATGGACTATTTTATTTGTTCAAAATATCTTTATTAAATAAGTTAAAACATAGGAACCCTCCCTAAAATGCCTAGAAATGTTTCATGCTCAATAAATATAAATTATCCTTTTAAAATATCTTTTACATGCCGGATTCGGCCAAACATGTTTGGGCTCTCAGCATCCCTTTACCCCTCCGCCAAAAGGAAACATGGTAACAGCCTGACCTGGAAGTTAAGAGATCTGGTCTATAGTCCTGGTTCCATACTAACAAGCAGTGGGACCTTGAGCAAGTCCCTCCACTGGCCTGTGCCCCCGTTTCCCATCTGTAAAGGGGAACACCACTGACCCCCTGGAATGTTGTGTGGCTGGTCACATGGCAAAGGAAAGCACCTGGAGCAAAAAAATGTCTAATGCCAATGCTTTCTGTAACATCAGCATGGATTATTGTTTAAAACCAAACAAAGGAGAAGCACAGGGGCCAAGAGAGGTCACACCAAATATGATCTAAAAGCATATAAACATTACCTTTTATTATTTTTATTTTATTTTATTTTTATTTTTGCAGTACGCAGACCTCTCACTGTTGTGGCCTCTCCAGTTGCGGAACACAGGCTCCGGACGTGCAGGCTCAGCGGCCATGGCTCACGGGCCCAGCCACTCTGTGGTATGTGGGATCCTCCCGGACCGGGGCACGAACCCGGGTCCCCTGCATCGGCAGGCGGACTCTCAACCACTGCGCCACCAGGGAAGCCCTAAACATTACCTTTTAAAGTCTTGCAAATATTGGGAGGTAGGGGACAAAGATTTGGCCCAAGTCTGAATATATCAAGAGTGAAAGAGGCCTGCATTCTAATGTAGTTCTGGCACATCTGGCACTTCCCAAAGTTCTTTGGAAAGTTACTTAACCTCTTATAAACCTCCGTTTCCTTATCTATGCAATGGGAATAATCATAGCACCTAGCTCAGAGGGTTGTCTATTGGATTAAATGATGA